>NC_057803.1:357681648-357838835 GCF_018294505.1 Triticum aestivum
GGCGGGCGGCTGCGCTGGTGATGGAGGCGGCAGCGTACGGAGGCGCGGGAGGCGCGGGCGCGTTGGGGCAGCGGCCGGGCGCGCTGTAGAGGGAGGCTGAGGTGGCGTGGCCTGGTTGGAGGAGAGGAGCGGCGCGGCGACGTGGCGCGCTCTGATTCTCCGGGGTGACGCGTCCGGCGGACATGTCCGGTGCGGGATGGACGTGTCCGGCGGCGCGAGGAGGGAGATGGCTAGGGTTCATCCGTGAAATGATCCGAAATTTCGTGGAGGGGCACATATTTATAGGTAGAGGGAGCTAGGAGAGTCCAAATGAGGTGCGGTTTTCGGCCACGCGATCGTGATTGAACGCTCTAGATGATGGAGAGGGTTTAGGTGGGTTTTGGGCCAAATGGAAGGGTGTTGGGCTGCAACACACACGAGGCCTTTTCGGTCCCTCGGTTAACCGTTGGAGCATCAAACGAAGTCCAAATGGTACGAAACTTGACAAGCAGTCTACCAGTAGTAAACCAAGGCCGCTTGACAAGTCTCGGTCCAACCTGGAAATGTTTAATCCCCACACACAAGAAGAAGGTAGAAATGACCACCGGAGGAGAACGGAGCGCCGGATTACAAAACGGACAACGGGAAAAAATGCCCGGATGCATGAGACAAACATGTATGCAAATGAAATGCACATGATGACATGATATGCAATGCATGACACGCAAGCAATGACAAGGCAACAACAGCGAATAACTGGACGACACCTGGCACATCGGTCTCGGGGCGTTACATACTGCTATTGAACACTCTTGAAAGTAGTGTAGCAGCTTCCAGGATGCCATAAATACCGCGTACGCAATCTTTTGATAATGCGGGTACCGTGACTTGCACGGAGTAAGGAAAGTGGACACATAATAGACCGGCTTTTGAAGGGGGGATTTGTGTCCGTCCGTTTCTCGTTCCATGACGAGCACTGCGCTTATGACCTGATGGGTTGGTGCAATGTATAATAGCATTGGTTCGCCAATGTTTGGTGCGGCCAGGACTGGGTTTGTTGCCAAGATGGCTTTTATTTCGTCGAGTCCGGCCGTGGCTGCATCCGTCCACTCGAAGTGTTCGGTGCGCCGAAGGAGGCGGTAAAGGGGTAGGGCCTTTTCTCCTAAGCGGGAGATAAAGCGGCTTAGAGCCGCCACGCATCCGGTTAATTTTTGTATTTGTTTGAGGTCCTTCGGGATATCCAGTTGTGACAGAGCTCGGATCTTGGCTGGATTTGCTTCAATTCCTCTACCAGATACAATGAAGCCCAAGAGCTTTCTGGCTGGAACACCGAAAACGCATTTTTCCGGGTTGAGCTTGATGTCGTATGTTCGGAGGTTATCGAATGTTAGCCTCAAGTCGTCTACTAGAGATTCGACATGTCTTGTTTTAACGACCACATCATCTACGTATGCCTCCATTGTTTTTCCGATCTGGTTTGCCAGACATGTCTGAATCATGCGCTGATATGTTGCGCCGACATTTTTGAGCCTGAAGGGCATTGTGTTGAAGCAGAATGGGTCGTATGGTGTGATGAATGTCGTTGCGGCTTGGTCTGACTCTGCCATATTTATTTGATGGTAGCCGGAGTATGCGTCGAGGAAACACAACGAATCGTGTCCTGCGGTAGCGTCGATAATTTGATCGATGCGGGGGAGAGGGAAGGGATCCTTTGGGCAAGCCTTGTTAAGGTCTTTGAAATCAACGCACAGGCGCCAGGATTTGTCCTTCTTTGGTACCATCACCAGGTTTGCTAGCCAGTCCGGATGTTTTATATCTTTGATGAATCCGGCCTCCAATAGCTTGGCTAGTTCCTCTCCCATGGCCTGTCTCTTAGGTTTGGAAAAATGCCGAAGAGCCTATTTGACTGGCTTGAATCCTTTTAGGATATTTAAGCTGTGTTCGGCCAGCCTGTGTGGGATTCCTGGCATGTCTGAAGGGTGCCAGGCGAAATGTCCCAGTTCTCTCATAGGAACTCTCGCAGTGTGGCGTCTACATCAGGGTTTAACTGCGCCCTGATGGAAGCTGTTTTATTGGGGTCCGTTGGATGGACTTGGAATTTGACTATTTCATCTGCCGGTTTAAAGGATGTGGACTTAGATCTTTTATCGAGTATCACATCATCCCTATTCACCATGGAGCACAGCGCAGTCAGTTCCTCAGCCGCTAGGGCTTCGGATAGCGCCTCAAGGGCCAGTGCGGCTGTCTTGTTTTCGACGCGGAGTGCTATGTCCGGATCACTACCGAGAGTGATGATTCCATTAGGCCCGGGCATCTTGAGCTTCATGTACCCGTAATGGGGTATTGCTTGGAAGACTGTAAACGCTTCCCGCCCTAGCAGAGCGTGATATCCGCTACTGAACGGGGCCACCTGGAACGTGACCTCTTCGGACCTGTAATTATCCGGCGTGCCGAACACCACATCTAGTGTGATTTTTCCTGTACAGCGCGCTTCCCGACTGGGGATTATTCCTCTAAAGGTTGTGCTACTTCACTCAATGCAGTTCCAGTCTATTTCCATTTTTTGAAGGGTTTCCTCATAAATGAGGTTCAATCCTCTGCCGCCATTAATGAGTACCTTGGTAAGATGAAAGCCGTCCACTATTGGACTAAGGACCAATGCGGCTGGTGCTCGGGCTGTTCGGAATTTAGGTTCATCACCGGCGTTAAAAGTAATAGTTGTGTCACTCCATGGGTTTATTGTTGCTACTTGGTAGACTTCGGCAAGGCCATGGAGTGTTCTTTTTCGCATATTATTTGATGCGAAAGTCTCGAAGACTGTTAATACCGTACTGGTTCCTCTGGGGTGGCTTTCTGTGGCTTCTGGAATTAGAAGATCTTCACCAATTTTTGCCACCTGCCGGAGTATCCAACATGCTCTAAGGCTGTGAGTTGGTGTGGCGCCCTCTGCACTGTGAATTTTACAGGGTCCATCAAGCCATCCTTCCAGTACGGTTCCGTGCCCTGTAGAGGGCTTTTGCTTTTTGGTATTGAACCCGGGTGTCTGATGATGATGCACCCTTTTATTTCGGACCGGGTTTGTATTCAAGGTCGGATTGTCCCAAAATTTTGTTTTGGTTTTCCAGGCGCTTTCCATCGCACAGTACTTTCGTACTATGGACACCAAGTCAGCAAAGCGTGTAATATCATGGCGACTTATGGCGTTGAGGATTCCCTTGTTCGTGCAATTATTGCAGAAGAATGAAATTGCGTCTTCCTCGCGACAGTCCTTTATCCTGTTCATAACCAGGAGGAATCTGGCCCAGTAATGATGTACTGTTTCTTCGGGCTCTTGCCTAATTTGGGATAGATCGCTTATGTACGGGTGGGTGGGCGGAATCAAATCCAAAACCTCACCCAATCTAAGACCCAGGGGCCAAGGAGTTTCCGAACTCGGAAGTTTGGATTCTTGGATGTTGTCCAATGAATCTAGCCCGTCACCTGACTTTAAGTTCAGGTATTGAGTGATGTCCTCCCCTCCGCGTGTATCCTACTTGGAGGGATCGGGGATCCGGACATATCTAGTCCTTAAGATAGATGAAGGGTCGCCGCACTGTCCCTCTACCACGGCAACGTGATGGGTGACCTGGGGGAGTTAATCTCTCTCAGATCGGGTTTAGACCCAATCTGGTCGTAATCCGTAGCGACTCCCAGGGCGGCGAAGCGATCCAAGAGCTCGTTTAGGGAAGAGAGCTCCATTGGATCTAGCTGCCCGACGAATTCCGAGTTGACGTGAAGATGGCTTTTAATGACCCGAGAGGTCATCGTCGGCGCAACAGCCGAACAGGTGGTCATAAGGAAACCACCTAGCCTGAGAGTTTGGACGACAGCCAAAGCTCCCTTAGCAACGGTGCCATCTTTAAAGACGGGATGAGGCATCCTTCCTGATGGTGACGGCACAAAGGAACTCTCAATGAAAGCACCAATGTCGGTGTCAAAACCGGTGGATCTCGGGTAGGGGGTCCCGAACTGTGTGTCTAGGCCGGATGGTAACAGGAGGCAGGGGACATGATGTTTTACCCAGGTTTGGGGCCTCTTGATGGAGGTAAAACCCTACGTCCTGCTTGATTAATATTGATGATATGGGTAGTACAAGAGTAGATCTACCACGAGATCAGAGAGGCTAAACCCTAGAAGCTAGCCTATGGTATGATTGTTGTTCGTCCTATGGACTAAAACCCTCTGGTTTATATAGAAAGCGGAGAGGGCTAGGGTTACACAGAGTCGGTTACAATGGTAGGTGCCGGGGGACTGATCCACGAGCACCTATGGGACCGGCGGACCGAGTCCCTTTCGGTTCGGCGGGGGCGAGGGTCGCACGAAGAGCGGATCGAGGCGAAGCACACGAGCGGTTTACCCAGGTTCGGGCCGCATGGATGCGTAAAACCCTACTCCTGCTTTGTGGTTTGTATTGAGTTCTTTCTCGGGAGCAGGGAGTGCTACAGTACACCTCAGCAGCTAACGAGACCGAGCCTGAGTGTTCCCTTTTTTTTCTCTCTGACCCCCCCTCTACATTGCGCACGGGCCTCCTTTTATATGCTCAAGGGGTCACCGACAGGTGGCAACATAGACAAGGGTAAAAATGGAAAGGTGTTGCGGTTGGTACAACTACTTGCTACAGTGTATCATACCTAACCCTGACGGCAGGGGACAAGGGCATTAAATGCCCGTCTGCGTCGCCTAAATAGTGCAAAAGGGACAGTCAGGGACGCCACTGCTCGCCACGATGGCAATCTTGTCAGCGCCGCTTGCCACCGCTCACCGCTGGCTGCACAGCCTCCCGCCACGTACGCCTGGAAGGGTCCCAGAGCGACACGTTGGTGGATGTGCTGGAGCGTGGGCACAGAGTGGTGGCTTGCCGTGGCAAGCGCCTTGCCGCGGTCGTTGTCTTGTCGCGTCCAGGAGCTTGTCGCTCACCGGGCCCTGCCGGGACGCGTGGCACGTCGCGGCAAGTTCCTTGAGATGCCTTGGTTGGCCTTCCCGGCAAGCTCCTCTTGCCGGGGTCTTGTCTCCTTGGCTTGGATACTTTGTCCTTGAATGGCTCCAAAGGAACCACGGAGGATCTTGGCGGTCACCCGGCAAGCCTTGCCGCGGGACGCTGCGACTGCCCGTGCACAAGTTCGGGATACTAGGGTACCCCTACTCTAGTACACCGACAGGAGCCCCCGGGCCTGGGCCATACACGGTGCCGAGCGCTGTTGGGCCAGGCCCAAAACAGGGCACGGGCTCGCGCGGCCTGGGTTACGCCGTATCTCTCCCCGTATCCACTGCGCCCTCCCCGAACAGCACGCGTTGAATGCGGCATCGTGGGAGAGATCGTGGGTGGTATCTTTATTCGGAAAGGCGGAACGTCCGCCCCCTCCCCCTTTATAAGCAGGAGAAACAGGGGTAGTTCGCCCATTCGCCGGTTGCTACTCCAATCTCGGAAATCTCCGCCGCTCCCCCGTCTTCCCAAAGCTGAAAGAGAGCAGCGCCCCGCCCCCCATCGCCACCAGCACCACCAACGCCGTCGACCTCCTCCACCACTTCCGCCATGGCTCCGAGAGCCGATAAAGGGAAGGTTGTGAAGTCGACCGAGGCGCAGCGGCTTGCGGCACTGCAAAAGGAGCGGGAAATCTTCCCCCCCCCCCAAGCTCGCCGCGAGGGAGCTGAGGGAGAATTACTACCTCTTCTGGTCGACGGAGACACGAGCGCATCCGCGCACGAAGGTACTCCCAGCCGCCGCTTGGAAAATGGCTCCGAACGGATATCCTTTCTTCGCCTTGTTCTTCTACTACGGGCTCTGCCCGCCTTTCTCTGAGTTTTTCTGCGATATTATGAACACCTACGGGTTCCACCTCCTTGACTTCACCCCGAATGCCGTTCTGACCATGGCAGTTTTCGCACATCTCTGCGAAAACTTTGTCGGAGTCCATCCCAATGTAGCCCTTTTTCGCCACTTCTTTATGCCCCGAGTAGAGAGAGGAGAGCCTTTATCCGGCGGAATCGCCTGGATCTCAAGGGCCGGCAAGAAGGACACTTATCTGGAGGGAGAGTTTCGTGGCAAGTGGGAGGAATGGAGAGCAGACTAGTGCTGGATTGTCGAGGAGAACCCGCAGCCGTTTACCGCCCGGCGCCAAGCCCCAGTAGCACGCGGCAGCGATTGGAGTGATGTTGCCCCGGAAGACGATAGGCTGAAGATTGCCGTCACCCGGATCCTACGCCTCAGGCTTGCCGGCCTCAATGTAGGCGTTGTTGGCGCAGATTTTCTTCGTCACCGCATCACCCCCCTGCAGGAACGGGGGAGACCCGCCTAGGAATTCAAGAATGCAGCAGGTATCATGAGGCTGCGTTCGGGCCTCAACTTCAACTTCACTATTCTGGAGCTCAACGCCATGCTCCAGGAGCTGTTCAAGTACGACCCTCAACATCCCGAAGTGTTCAGGTTGCCGGGGGGTGTCGTTCCGCTGTGCAACAACTCCGCGCTCGACCGCATCCGTGCAATGATGCCGCTGTGCGATTCGCATGGAATTGTCCCAACTTGGCAAGAGCCTGCAGACGATGTCGTGCAGGAGTTCTTTGACGGCTTGGTAGAAGTGCCGGTCCGCTCCGACGAAAAGGATAGCCTCACCCGCGACACCACCTATGCGGAGATGACACGCATCGCCACTAGGCTGGAAGAGGCCGCGGCAGCCGCAGCCGCGGGCGAATTTGGATTCACCGTGGAGGAGGCAGATGCAGCAGAGGCGGCAAGCCGTGCCGAGCGAGAGGAGCGCGTCGGCGAGAAAGAGCTTGCCGGGCATGACGTCGGGTCGAGCGAGCCCGCCGAGGATACGAGCGGCTCGCTGGAGATCAACTCCTCTTCCTCCTCATCTTCATGTAGCTTGCCGCAAGCAGAACCTCCATCCCCACCAAGAAGGCGTCTCCGCAAGGCCGGGGACGTAGCGGAGCGGCGGGCGAGTGAACAGCCGCAGCGCCGCGCGACACGCTCCACCACGGCAAGCACTATTGCCGCGGGAGCATCTCACGCTGCTGCGGCAACTGGAGGGGGGTCCACCCGGACCACCGCTTCTGCTCCTGCCGCTTCTCACGCCGTGGCGGCAGCCGGAGCGGGGTCGTCTCAGACCACCGCCACTATTCCCACCAAGCGGCCAAGGGAAACTACTCCTCCGCCTCCTCGCGCCGGACGTGAGCCAGACTTTGACTTCTCCGCGTTCAGCTCCGGTGAGGAAGAAGAAGAGTAAGATTCTCTTGTTGTACTTGTAGTTCTTCAATTCTTGTTGTTTTGTCTTGTATCTCATTTGCTTTATTCTGAACTTATTCCTTTTCAGGACTCTAGCCCAGAGAGCAGCGAAGAGAGCCAAAGTCCCGGTGATTGTCATCGAGGACGAACCCACCGCGACAGCAGGGGGTGCGTCCGAGACAACCTTGCCGGACCCGGCAACTGTTCTCTAGAGCAGCCCCTAGCGTAAGTATATGGTTCACTTTCCGTTGTTAGGCGCGCATGGATGCTCTTTCTTTGCTGACATCTGACTGTTGGTTTGTGTAGGAGCAGAGCAACCCCACCAGGAGCGCCCGGAGGCCGCCCCCGAAATGCCAAGGGAGAGTCCTCCGGCAAGGGAAAGTTCTCCGGCAAGGAAGAAGTCTCCGGCAAGGGACAGCACCAGCGGCCCTCCAGCGGCGGAGACCACGACTGCAGAACCCGGTACAGGTACTCCTCTCGCTTCAAAACTTCCCTTGGGTTCTTCTTCTTTTGATCTTCTTTTGGGTATTTGCTTGACTTTTCTCACTTTTTCGGCCGTCAGACCCATCTGCTGCGGAGCTGATGGAGACCGAGGTTGCCGCCGACGACGCCGCTGCCACCGAAGAAGCAGCCGGTGCTGACGATCCCACTGGAGCAGAGGCCGGCAAAGCTGCCGCCGCAGAAGCAGGCGGGGGGTCTGGCGATCGTACTGACGGCCCTGAGGCCGCAGGAGCGCCAGGCGCTACGTCGACCGCCGATCCCTCCGCCGCTGCCGCAGCATCAAGCTCTGAAGAGCCCCAGCCAGGCGTCTACTTGAAGGTCGGTGATGGCGTCTTCATCAACCTCCCCTGGGCGTCAAGCTCCAGGGCGCCGGTCGAGGGAGAGAGCTTCGATGGAGAGGTGCTCGCCTCTGCTGGGCTGACGCTAGTCGATGCACCGAGCAGCAGCAGCGGCGAGCCTGAGGAGGAGCGGCTGCTACGGAAGCTGTTGTCGCTCTACCGCGCGTGGCAAGCCAAGCTAGGATCCCACGAGGCGCTTGTCGTGAAGGCAGGAGCGGACATCGAGAAGCGTGCGGAGGAGCTCCGGGGTCTCAACCAGGAAACTCTCCGGTCCCTGGCAGAGGAGCGGGAGCAACTCGCCGAAGAGCAGAAGGCCTTCTTCCTCGAGAAGGCCGAGGTTGAAGAGCAACAGCAGCTTGCCGCTGAGAAGCTGTCTGCACAGCAGGGCGAGCTGGTGCAGCGGAAGGTCAACCTTGACGCACAGGAGGAGGAGCTTGCCGCGCGCGAGCGAACATTCGGCGGAGCCCTCAAGCAAGCGGAGGATGCTACCGCAGCTGCCGAGGCCGCCAAGAAGGAGCTGGAGACAAAGGTGGCGCAGCTGGAGGCCGATCTCAAGGCGAGTGGTGAAGAGCTTGCCGAGAAGGGCAGAGAGCTTAGCACCGCCAAGGACTCCAACGCAGATCTTGAGTTGAAGCTGACCACTTTGACCAAGACGCTGGACGGCGCCAGGGGGCAGGAGGTGGCCTTGAAGGAGGAAATCAAGGCCGACAAGGCGCTGCTGGCGAGTGCCGTCGCCGCCCAGAATGCTTTTAGGGAGAATGTGGAGCACTGGACGGAGGGTCTCGTGAATGTTGCCGCAGACATTGACAGGGAGCTGGCGCAGCTGGGGATGGAGGATCTCAGGTATCCCTCCGACGAGAACCTCCAACCCAGCGCCAAGCTCATCTTGTTCTTCAAAGGCGTGACGACGGCCCTCCGGCGGCTCCGGGAGAAGATCCCAAAGCAGCTGGCTGACGAGTCGCGTAAGATTTGCGCGGGAGCTCTTCAAAAGGTGTTGGTGAAGGTGGCCTTCCGCAACCCGGGCCTCAACCTCACCAACGTCCTCAAGACCCTGCTGCCGGATGCTGATCTGGAGGCGCTCAAGACCCTTGTCGCGCCCATTGTGGACAAGGTGAGTGGGATCAAGAGGATTGAGGGCGATCGCGTAGACTAGGCCGCCCGTTTTCTTCTTTTCTTGTCGCTGCTGGTCATGTTATGAGAACAATCTGTTACAGCCGCGACAAGCTACCTTGTACTATAACTCTATTCCGGGTAATGATTGCAATGTTATTCCCTTTACTTGATTCCTCCCTTTGTATGTTTTTGCCCTACGCTTTTAGGGAACTTGCCGGTGCAGGCACCTTAGCCGCGAGCGCTGAGTGCGGAACGTCAGCAGCCTGCTGGCGGTGCCGCTACTGACAAGAAACCTTGTCGCAACTAGTCGCAGCTCACTTAAGTTGTTGAGCGGACTCGAAACAAAATAAGGGCGCAACTAGCTACGAGTTGGTTCCTCCGCGCACATGTTTTCCATACAAAGTGCGGTCGTTCAAGGGAGATAACTTAAAAAATTTAAAAATCTGATTGCTCAAACTTTGGCAACTTAGCTTTTCTGTTGTTTGCCTCCCGGTAAGGCGAAACTTTCTTGAACGACGCCTGGTCCATACCATTATCTTCTCCTTTCCCCCCCCCCAGCAAACTTGTGGGCGAGGGAACCTTCCTTTCCTTAATAAAAAAGAAAGAAGAGAAAATAAAGATATGGAGCCTTACGGCTCGTTATTGCTTACCGGGGAGTAGGTGCTGCACAAAGTGTCAGATCGCATATGCAAAAAATAGAAAGCATGAAATTGACAAGATGTGCGGAGCATATGAGCTTTACTTATGCATGGGGTCTGCGCCCGGCTTTGTACAAAGGATTACATGCAACAGTGGCAAGACTTGTACAAAAGGTGGTTGCCGGAACAGGTTCCGGCAACCGCGCCTTACGGGTAAAACTTACGAAGATGCTGAATGTTCCAGGAATTGCTCACCGGAATGTTGTCTTCGGTCTCAAGGCGGACAGCGCCAGGCCTAGTGACTCGTTTCACCCGGTAAGGGCCTTCCCACTTTGGCGTCAACTTGTTGGAATTCTTGGCGGACTGAACACGCCGATGAACAAGGTCGCCTTCCTCGAGACTTCTGGCGTTAACTTTGCGGCTATGGTAGCGGCGCAAAGCTTGCTGGTAGCGAGCAGCTCGTACAGCAGCCTGAAGACGGTCTTCCTCAAGGAGTAGCGCGTCATCTTGTTGCAGCTGCTCTTGCTCAAGCTCATCATAAGCGAGCACTCGAGGTGACCCGTATACGAGTTCCGTGGGGAGAACTGCCTCTGCTCCATAGACTAGAGCAAAAGGTGTCTGGCCAGTGGCTCGATTTGGCATCGTCCTGATCGACCAAAGAACCACCGGCAGCTCCTCGATCCAGTTTCTTCCGCACTTGTGCAGCCTGTCGAAAGTTCTGGTCTTGAGCCCACGCAGCACTTCAGCATTTGCCCTCTCCGCTTGACCGTTGCTTCTCGGGTGAGCAACAGAAGCGAAGCAGACCTTGGCGCCAAGATCTTGGACGTACTGCATGAAGGTGCGGCTCGTGAATTGCGTACCGTTGTCGGTGATTATCCTGTTAGGAATCCCGAAGCGGCAAAAAATCGACCTGAAGAACTTGACTGCTGACTGTGCTGTCACCTTCCTCACTGCTTCCACTTCCGGCCACTTTGTGAACTTGTCGATTGCAACGTACAAGTACTCAAAGCCCCCGACTGCTCGGGGAAAGGGGCCGAGGATGTCGAGCCCCCAGACCGAAAATGGCCAGGATAAAGGGATGGTCTGGAGAGCTTGAGCTGGTTGGTGTATCTGCTTGGAATGGAACTGGCACGCTTCACACTTGGTTACTTGTGCAGTTGCATCCTGGAGGGCTGTCGGCCAAAAGAAACCTTGCCGGAATGCTTTGCCGGCAAGTGCTCTTGCGCCAATGTGGTGACCACATATGCCTCCATGTATCTCTGCCAACAGCTTTTGTCCGTCTTCCCGATGAATACACTTCAATTTCACACCGTTGAGTCTTCTTCTGTACAGTGTGTCATCGACAAACTGGTACATACTTGACTGCCGGGCTACTCTTTCCGCTTCTTCTTGCTCTTCGAGAAGTTCTCCTGTCTGAAGGAAACGGACAATCTGCTGCGCCCATGCTGGAGCTTGTGGTTTGACAACAAGGACTAAAGGCAAATCTGCTGCTGCGGGAACATCCGCTTCTACGGCGAGAACATGCGGCTCTGCCGGAGCTTGACGTTCCCCGGCAAGCTTGCCGGAGCAAAACTTGTCGGGAGCTTCTGCTTCAATGGAACAAACCCTAGGGCTTGCCAGAGCAGACTGCTCCTCAACGCTCTTGGCGTTGATCTTGGGGACCTTCTTGGCCAAAGGCAAATCTACTGCTGCGGGAACATCCGCTTCTACGGCGAGAACCTGCGGCTCTGCCGGAGCTTGACGTTCCCCGGCAAGCTTGCCGGAGCAAAACTTGTCGGGAGCTTCTGCTTCAACGGAACAAACCCTAGGGCTTGCCGGAGCAGACTGCTCCTCAGCACTTTTGGCGTTGATCTTGGGGACCTTCTTGGCGGCGGCTTCGGTAAGCTCTGCCGGAAAATAGTCACCAGAAATCAACTTCCTCTTCTTGCTCTGTCCAGTTGATGGTGTTACAGACGGTTGAGTCAGCTTGAGCACAAAGATCCCTGTTTCCACAGGTAACTTAAGTGCGGCGCACTTTGATAGGCCATCGGCAATGGCGTTCTGAGCTCTTGGAACATGCTCCATCTATAGGCCGTCAAAGTGCTCTTCTAGCTTTCTCACTTCATCGACGTATGCTTCCATCAACGGACTCTGATAGCTCTTGTTCACTTGGCGGACGACAAGCTGTGAGTCACCCCTGACAATGAGCTTCTTGATCCCAAGGTCTGCCGCGATCCTGAGACCGGCAAGCAAGCCTTCATACTCTGCAGTATTGTTTGTTGCTTGCTCCTTGGGAAAGTGCATCTGGACTACGTACTTGAGGTGCTCTCCGGTGGGTGCGACAAGCAGCACGCCAGCGCCGGCGCCTTGCAGCGAAAAGGCACCAGCAAAGTACATCATCCACTCTTTGCTTGCTTCCTCGACGGGGATGCTCGTTTCTGGAATTTCTTCATCTGGTGTTGGCGTCCATTCTGCTATGAATTCTGCCAATGCTCTGCTTTGGATAGTTGAAGTACTCTCAAACTTGAGGCCAAAGCTTGACAGTTCCAGTGCCCACTCAACAATCCTGCATGTCGCTTCTGGATTCTGTAGTATCCTCTTCAGCGGAAAACGAGTGACAACTGTGATCTCATGTGCTTGGAAGTAATGGCGCAGCTTTCTCGAGGCCATGAGAAGGCCGAAAAGCAATTTCTGCACACCAGAGTACCTTGACCTAGCCCCCTGCAGAAGGGAACTGATAAAGTAAACTGGGCGCTGTACCATTCTCTTTTGTTTCTCCTCGCGCGTCTGCGCAGATCCATCTTTGTCGGGACCAGAGCTTGTCGGGGAAGCCCCTGCTTGTCGCTGGATGCGCCTGCCGTGGTTGCTGGCTCGTCATCTGCCTCCCTCTCTGCTACTAACGCAGCACTAACCACTTGATTGGTTGCCGCTATATACAGCAGCAACTTCTCTTGTGGCTTAGGTGCGACAAGTGTTGGAGCGGAGGACAGGTATCTCTTCAAGTCTTGCAGCGCAGCCTCTGCTTCCGGAGTCCATTTCATTGGACCTGCCTTTGTCAATATTTTGAAAAACGGCAGGGCGCACTCAGCAGACCTAGAGATAAACCTGCTGAGAGCAGCCACGCAACCGGCAAGTCTTTGTACATCCTTGACGCGCTTTGGCGCTTCAATCTGCTCAATGGCCTTGATCTTGTCGGGATTGGCTTCGATTCCCCGCTGAGACACGAAGAACCCGAGAAGCTTGCCGGAGGGGACTCCAAACACACACTTCTCGGGGTTGAGCTTGAGGCTGATCTTGCGCAGATTTGCAAAGGTCTCGTCTAAATCTTGAATCAGAGTTGCCTTGTCCTTGCTCTTGACCACTATGTCATCCATGTAGGCTTCCACATTTCTGTGTATTTGTGGCTCAAGAGCGACATGGACTACCCTTGCAAATGTTGAACCAGCATTTTTTAAACTGAAAGGCATCCGTATGAAACAGTACGTGCCACATGGAGTGATGAATGCGGTCTTCTCCTCATCCTCTTCTGCCATGAAGATCTGATGGTATCCTGAGTATGCGTCAAGAAATGAAAGCAAGTCACACCCGGCCGTGGAGTCAACAATCTGGTCAATGCGCGGCAAAGGAAATGGGTCTTTGGGACAAGCTTTGTTAACATCGGTAAAGTCGATACAAAGTCTCCATTTCCCGTTCGCCTTGCGCACGACTATACGATTGGACAACCACGTAGGATGGAGCACTCCTCTGACAAGGCCTGCTGCTTCCAACTTCTTGATCTCTTCTGCGATGAATTCTTGGCGCTCCACTGCTTGCTTCCTGGCCTTCTGCTTGACGGGCCGCGCATGAGGACAAACGGCAAGATGGTGCTCAATTACTTTCCTGGGAACACCGGGGATGTCAGACGGTTGCCACGCAAACACGTCGACGTTCGCCCATAGGAAAGCAATGAGCGCACTTTCCTATTTAGGGTCGAGAGTGGCACCGATGGTGAAGGTACCACCAGTGCCGTCCTCCTTGACGGACACCTACTTGGTCTCTGGCGGAGCTGCCATTGTCTTCTTACACTTGCTGGTGGAGCTCGATGGTGCGTCCTCGACGGCAGCGCAGCACTCCGAAGAGGTGCGCTTGCCGGAGTGGGCATCAGAACTCTTGCCGGACTTGGTCTTCTTCTTCCCCTCGGGAGCTTCCAAGGCAGGTGACTTGTGATCTGTTGCGGCTGCCGCTTCCCGGTAGATCTTGTCGGCACAGATAAGGGCATCCTTCTTGTCGCCAGGGACAGA
Source organism: Triticum aestivum (assembly GCF_018294505.1). Classification (NCBI taxonomy): domain Eukaryota; kingdom Viridiplantae; phylum Streptophyta; class Magnoliopsida; order Poales; family Poaceae; genus Triticum; species Triticum aestivum. Next base: position 357,695,738 of record NC_057803.1, read on the forward strand.
GATGACGCTTATCGGGCCTGGCATCTTCAACATGTTGTATGCGTAGTGAGAGGCTGCCATGAACTTGGCGAGTGCTGGACGGCCGAGTATCCCATTGTAAGGTAATGGAAAATCGGCAACGTCAAAAGTGACCCTCTCAGTCCTGAAGTTCACCTCGCTGCCAAATGTTACTGGCAACATGACATTCCCCTTCGGCTTGCTCCTTCCCGGGTTGATTCCTTGGAATGTGCCGGTCTCTTCAAGCTCGCTGTCAGGGATCTGGAGTTTCTGGAGTACAGCGGAGGAGATCAGGTTCAAGCCGGCCCCGCCGTCAACTAGCATCTTAGTGACCTTGAGGTTGCGGATAGTTGGTGAAACCAACATCGGCAAGCACCCGACCGCAGTTGTGCGATCAGGGTGGTCCTCAATATCAAAGATGATAGGCGTGCTGGACCATTTCAGAAGCTTGCGTGACTCGACAGGTGGTTCCGCCGCATTGACTTCCCGCACCCACTGCTTGAGTTGGCGGTGCGAAGTATGCAGAGAAGCACCACCGTCAACGCACAAGACCTCTATGGCTTTCTGGAACTCCTGCTCACTGGTCTCGACATCATCCATGTCTTCGTCGTCGTCGTCATCTTCATCCTTGTCGCGACCGCGGGGAGGTCTGTCTCCTTGCCGCTACTTGGCCTTGCCGCGGCGTCCTCCCCGGCCGGCGCGCTTCTTGCCGGATTCTCCAGCGCCACCTTGGGCCCTCTCCTTGTCGCATCGCTCGTATTCAGCCTTTTGCTGCTGGACAAGCTGCTCGACCTTCTTGCAGCTCTGGAGGTCATGGCCCTTGGTGCGGTGGATCTTGCAGTACTGCTTGTCGGTGCCGTCCTGCTTGTCGGCGACCGCCACAGTCTGGCAGTTGGTGGATGCGGCAATCTCCTTGCCGGAGCTACCAGCTTTGGCTTTCTTGGCGCCACCTTCGTTGCCGGACTGCTTAATGACTCGCACATCTTTGCCTTTCTTCTTCCTGTTGTTCCGCCGCCGGTTTTTCTTTGCCGGGGCAGCATCCTCGCTGTCAGATCCTCCTGCTCATGTATTCTCTCCGGGGAGTTTCCTCCCTTCTTCAGCACGTGCACACTTGTCGGCCAGGGCATACAGCTCACTGACGTCTCTAATCTTGCACATCGCCATCTCCTCCCGCATCTTGCGGTTACGCACGTTCTGATGGAATGCACTGATGACCGCGGCAGGGTGGACATCTGGGATGTTGTGCTGTACACGGCTGAATCTCTGAATGTACTTGCGCAGGGGCTCTCCTTCCTTCTGGGCGAGCAGATGAAGGTCACTCTCTTGGCCATGGGGTTTGTGGCCGCCTGTAAAGGCGCCAACAAACTGATGGCATAGGTCTGCCCAGGAGGATATGGAGTCGTCCGGCAAGTGCATGAGCCAGGACCTGACGTTGGGCTTGAGCACCAGCGGGAAGTAGTTGGCAAGGATCTTGTCGTCCCGCCCCCCGGCAGCCTGCACCGCGATGGTGTAGATGCTGAGGAACTCCGACGGATGCGACTTGCCGTCGTACTTCTCTGGTACATCTGGCTTGAAATTCTTCATGATGGGCCACTAGACTTGCCGCAGCTCAAGAGTAAACACAGGACAACCTACCGCGTACGGCAAGTCGCCTGGTTCCCCTGGCGCATGCATGTCGACAGAGGGCCCAGCGCGCTGGTCCGATTGACGTCGCGCTTCTCTTCGGTGCTCGATGCGGGTACAAGCGTCTTCTTGCTGTCGTTCGTGAAGAACATGGCGCTGATCGCGACGAGCTCGTGGATCTGATGACGCGGTGGAGTCGCTGTCGAGGTGGATCCGGCGAGTCGGCAATCTTGGCCTTCGGGGCGGAGAGTGCACAGTGGTTGCACCCCCGCCGGTCTTGTCGCCACCGGCTCGTGCCTGGCTGACTTGCCGCGGCTGCGACGTGCTCGGCTGCTGTTGAGTGTCGCCGTTGGCGAAGCCGATGAGTCTCTGAATGGTGGCCCTCCAGTCGTCGATCTTGTCTGTCGTTGGAGGGTAGTCCAGGAGCAGTTGAGCTCGCGCCAAAGCTTCCGCTGTAGTGGCGGGTGGCGGTGGCGAACGGTGCGAGGAGCGGGATATGCTCGGACTTCTAACTATGTTAGAAGGAGCAGTATCCCGTCCAGGCGACCGTGCCTCGCTCGTGCCAGCATGTTGGCGTGCATGCTGGTCTTGAGCACTCCGAGATCCACCAGCTCGATCTTGGTCCAGCAAACGCATGGTACCGTGAGTACCATGATGCTGCCGGTCTCGCGCCTCCTGAGATGGGCGCGGTGCATGTACGGACGCCGAGGTCTTGGAGTGTGCCCGGTCGTTGTGGGAGCCGGCTACGCCGCCGATGGGCAGCGCAGCCTTGTCCTTGGACCTGGCAGCACCGTGAGCTCCCTCATCGACACCCGTTCTTCCGCCGGTGTCTGCCCCATCAGCCGTTTGCTCCGGCGTTGGTGGGTTCGGAGCGGACGGAGCAGCCGCCTCCGAAGCCTTCTTCTTCGGCGGCATGTCGATGAAGATGATGAAGATCTAGCTCATGTGACGCCGGATCTGGTTCACACAACCTCTCTCCCCTACCTGGCGCGCCAAAGATGCCGGGGGACTGATCCACGAGCACCTATGGGACCGGCGGACCGAGTCCCTTTCGGTTCGGCGGGGGCGAGGGTCGCACGAAGAGCGGATCGAGGCGAAGCACACAAGCGGTTTACCCAGGTTCGGGCCGCACGGATGCGTAAAACCCTACTCCTGCTTTGTGGTTTGTATTGAGTTCTTGCTCGGGAGCGCGGAGTGCTACAGTACACCTCAGCAGCTAACGAGACCGAGCCTGAGTGTTCCCTTTTTTTCCTCTCTGACCCCCCCCCCTCTACGTTGCGCACGGGCCTCCTTTTATATGCTCAAGGGGTCACTGACAGGTGGCAATGTAGACAAGGGTAAAAATGGAAAGGTGTTGCGGTTGGTACAACTACCTACTACAGTGTATCATACCTAAGGCGCGATGCTCAGGAGGTCCCCCTTAGCGCCCAAGCGGCCATGGCAAGGAAAGAAAGGAAGATGACTTGGCCGCAACGGGGTTGCGGCATGGCGTGAGCGACTATTAGGCCCAAATATTTTGCTGATCCAAGGGCGAGACTTATCTTGATGACTTCGCGATGATTCCTGATGTTGCGCTAGGGCTGCGCGCCAACTTACGCGGCATAGCTAGGCTGGCCCATGCGAGTTTTCCTTCTCACGAGCTCCTCTTAATGCTCTACGTCCTCAGGTCCCGGCCCTCAAGCGAGCTCAGCCGCTGCTGGTATGCCAGGTCACGATGTCATCATCAAGGCCAGGGGGTGAGGGCTGGAGAGCTAGTAAGAGCTCCTGAGTGGCGATGCTCAGGAGCCCCCCTTTCAATGCGTAAGAGAGTCGCGCGAGAGGAAAGGAAACTCGTGGTGCCGCCTACTATCCTTCCCGCGGGTTCTTGTGAACAGGCATAAGAAGAAACATGGCTTGCCTTTACTGCCGCTTGCCTGCCGCTGGTTGGTCGGGATGAAGTGAAGGCATTGTGGATCTGGTGAGGTGATGTGCACGGCGCATGCCGCGTGCCAGAGCTCGACCACTCAGATTTGTAGGTCATAGCAGGGACGGACCCATGCACCAGCGTCGTGCCTGTGTAGGGGCCCCGAGGGGGGTGATGATCGGGTAGGTGATAGCAGTTGGCAGGTTAAGCATGAAGAGCAGATTATCTGAGATAAATGCAGGAAGGTACATGCCGCTGGGTCTGGCCCGAGCGGCGTGGGGATGATGCAGCCCAAGGGGCGCCCCCAGCGAGGTAAGCTTAGAAACATAAGCAAAAGGGATACATGTCACAGGGATGGACCCACGTGGCCTGGGAATAGTGTAGCCCGAGGGGCGCTCCAAGCTTAAATGAACTTGGAAGATGTCACCTGGGTCTGTAGACGAAGTAGAGCAAGTGCAGCTGAAGCCACGCGTTGAAGGGATGACTCCTCATGAGCCACTGGGGCCCTGAGCCTCGGGAGGCTTTGGGGGCTCAGGAGGTTCCCTGAAGGCCGTCGCCATATCCTCCAGAACGGCGTGGAACCTGGCCTCCGGAGCCACCTGGACTTGCGGCACATTGCGCCGATGGGCCGACGCCACGCTCGGCAAGCCGAAGGGCATGCGAACGAAGCTGTGTGGTGGACCCTCACAGCGGCCCGCGCGTGATGGCCGGAAGCGTTCCTGAGATGCCGCCCTGTTGAGCCCTGGGATGTCGACGCAGGCGCGCAGCTCAGCCCCCTTGCCTGGGTGGTGAGCCACACTCTGTGAGCGGCTGTCGCCACGCATGGATCTTGCGTCTTGTAGCTCTTGGGCGGTCTTGGTGATGAACTCCTGGGTGGTGGGCATTCCTTGCCCCATGCTCTCCTGAGGAACACGTGCCATGAAGCACACTTCCAAGTGGTGCCCAAGCGCCTCCCTCATGAGATTGGCAAGGTCTGAGGCCCTCCAGAAGAGAGCCCCCGAGCCTTGCCTGAGGAGGGCGCTGGGCGCACTTTCCTATGCGTTGGAGGGAGGCGCCCCTGGAGCGGGCGCTGATCCTGACGAGGCTCCTAATGTGACGCCATCTTCTTGGGGTTCTGCATGGCCCGGTAGCTTCTTCTTGGGGATGGTCTCCGGAGGGCCTTAACTTCTGCTATCGGGGTTGTCAATTGCCGCGGCTTGGAAGGCGCGCTCAAGGGAGCACACCGCATCCCTTTCTTCACATGGGACCGTGATGATCCCCCCGCTTCCTAGCATCTTGAGAATATTGTAGCCGTGGTGAGTGACTGCCATGAACTTGGCCAGGGCTGGATACCTGAGGATGGCATTATACGACAGGCGGATGTGCACGACGTCAAAGTCGATGAGCTCGGTGCGGTAATTCTTGCGCTCCCCGAGGGTGACAGGCAGGCGGACTTACCCTATTGGTGTGGTGGAACCGTCAGTCACTCCTGAGAAAGGCTTGGTTGGCTGGAGCTGCTCATAGGGCACTTGGAGGTTGTCGAACATGTCGGCGGATAGGACGTTGAGCCCTGCGCCGCCGTCGATGAGAGTCTTGGTGACTTGCACATTGCTGGTGACTGGGGAGCACAGCATAGGGAGTGTGCCAGCGGTGGCTATGCACTTGAGCTGGTCAGCCGAGCTGAAGGTGATGGAGCATTGGGACCACCGGAGCGGGCGTGTGGCCTCGAGCTTGGGGAGCGCCTCGTTCACCTCGCGAGCGAACTGTTTGAAGATGCTCTAAGAGGCTGGGGCCTGAGCACTACCCAAGATGCAAGCGACCGCGCGGCTCCTGGAAGCCCCCAGCCCCCTTCTCCTGGTGTTGGTCGTCGTTTCTCCTTGGCGGCAGCAACGGGGGAAGACCAGCGTTGCCCTGGGGGCAATCCTCACGAGGCGGGTCCCTCCAAGCGCCCTCGTGAGGTTGGTCCTGCCAGCGGTCCTCATGAGGCCGGTCACGCCACTCCTAGCGCGGGCCATGGTCGTCCCAGCGTCCGCCTCTGCGTCCTCCTCCGCGGTCGTTGCCCCGGTCGTTGCGCTCGGGGCATCGGCCGAAGCGTCCTTCCCGAATGGCTCTGAGCTCTTGACAGTCGCTGGTGTTGTGGGTGTTCAGGTTGTGGAAGGCACAGAATGGGCGGCCGTTCTTGGATGACTCAGGCTGATCTCTTCCTTGCTTGGTGTCGTGCTCTGCTACGAGCACTACTGCCTCTTTGTGCTTCACGTCCTTGGCCTTGGCCTTCTTTTCCTCCACTCCTGCAACTGGCAGCTCAAGAAGAGAGATGCGCCCCTCCTCAGCTCTCGCGCACCTGGTCGCTAGGTTGAACAGCTCCTGAGATGTGCAAAGCTCCACATGGATTGCCAGCTCTTCCTTCATCTTGACGTTGCGGACACCATCAGAAAACGCGGAGATGATGGCCTCGTCCGTGACCTTGGGGATCTTGAGGCGGGTGCTGTTGAAGCGCTGGATGTACTTCTAGAGGGTCTCTCCTGGCTGTTGCTTGATGCGGCATAGGTCGCCCGCGACTGGTGGGCGGTCACGAGTGCCCTGGAAGTTGGCGACGAAGCGGTCGCGCATCTCGTCCCAGGAGGAGATCGAGCCGTGCTGCAGGTTCAGGAGCCAGGAGCGGGCCCCATCCTTGAGAGCCATGGCAAACCAGTTCGCCATGACTTTTTCGTCGCCGTTGGCCGCTTAGATGCTCAACTCATAGAGCTGCAGGAACTCCGCGGGGTCAGCGGTGTCGTCGTACCAAGGAGGCAGATCTGGCTTGAACTTGCCTAGTCAGGCAACGCTGTGTAGCTCAGGGGTAAAGGCGTGGCAGCCTGCCGTGGTTGGCGAGGCCCGCTACGGGGGCGGAGCTTGGTCTTGGCGAGGTCCGCGCTGTGCCACTGCAAGCAACGCGCGGTCTTGACGAGGTGGCGCGGGGAGCGCTGGTGCAGCTTCTCGCGGCCGCGGGATTTCTTGGCAGCTCCTTTCTTCACGCGCAGGCGCGGCGGATCACACCGTGGAGGCGCGTGCCTTGGAGCCAATGCACCGTCTTGGGGTCAAGGTGGTGGAGGTACGCCACGAGCCCTGTCGCCCGCGCCCTGCTAGAGGGAGGCAGAGAGTGGGACGGCGCCAGAGAGCCCCCCGTGGCACGGACGAGCTCAGCGACGCGATCGAGCCACTCCTCATAGACGTCATCGACGGGGCGGTAATGTAGGAGCTCGTTTGCCGCGATGAGCGCGGCCCGTGCTTCCATGGGAGCGCGGTGCGCGTGAGACGAAGAGCCAGCAGGAGTGAGTGATGGAGTAGCGGTGCGGCCGTCCTGCCGCGCCGAAGGATGTTCCAAGAACGCCTGCTGCTCGTTTCCCACTGGGCCGGTGGCGGCGTTGGCGGCGGGGGACGGATAACAATGAGGCGGCCCGCCGATGGGAGCCGTCTGAGCGACGCGGGCGGTGAGGGCGGCCCGACACTCAGCTCGAGCGCGGCGAACGTCCGACAAGGAGACAACGAAGCGACAAACTGATGGAAGGGAAGCTACAGCGCACCCCTACCTGGTGCGCCAAATGTCTGCGTATGGGGTTCCGGCAAACCCTTAAGGTTCAAACACTGGGGTGCGTGCGAAGTCTTTCCGTCCAACTGATCTACTCTCTAGCTCGCTAAGATCCCGCGGACGAACTTGACGAACTCACAACACAAAAGGACATGGGGTTTATACTAGTTCGGGCCACCATTGTGGTGTAATACCCTACTCCAGTGTGGTGGTGGTGGATTGCCTCTTGGGCTGATGATGAACAATACAAGGGAAGAACGGCCTCCTGAGGTCGAGGCGTCCTTGAGCTCAGTGAGCTTGTGTGTGGGGGTGGTCTCTCTAGCCAAGATGATGTCTCCCTTCTATGGTGGTGGCTAGTCCTATTTATAGAGGCCCTGGTCCTCTTCCCAAATATCGAGCGGGAAGGGAGCCAACAATGGCGGGCTAATTTGAAGGGGGACAGCTAGTACAAGCTATCCTGACAAAAGTAGTCTTCGCCTGCACAAAGTTCTGGTGGTGACACTGTTCTGGGCTCCACAATGACCTCCGTCTTGTAGTCCATGGTCTTGGCCTTGTTGCACCGAAATGGCAACCTTTGCCTGAGGCCTCAGTACTCCGCAGCTGCGCTTGCCCCTTTGCACCAAAGAGGAAACAAGGAAGCTGTGCGCGCTGGCGCCCGCCTGGTGTCGATTGTCACATCTCACGTCACGAGAGCCTCGTGAGGTTCGCGTCACGTTGATATCTCCGCTCCTCGCGAGCCTGCCTAGCTAGGCCACTCCATAGGAGGTCTTGCGTCGTCCGCCTCGCGAGGCTTGGCCCTCGCGAGGGTCTTGGGCGCTTTGTTGGTGAAGATGGGTCGTATGGCCTGCTGGCTTAGCCACGCCGCGTGCCGCAGGCAGGCAAGTCTGGGGACCCCCGTTCCAAGGATGCCGACAGACGAACAAAGTGCACAGCGCATTGTTGCGTTGGCTGGACCGCGCCCGTGCTCGCTGCAGCGAGCTCCGGCGTCGGCGAGCACCGGGAGGGAGTTAAGAGGGTCGAGATGATGATCGTGGCGAGTTTGGCAAGGTTTGGCAGTCAGGGAAGCGAGCACGCGCGCAACAGCGCGCTCGGTGGCACTCAGAGCGCGGTGACATGCAGGTTGGCACCATGCACATGCGTGGTCACCGCGTGAACTCTGACCTTGGGCCGACCTAAGCCTAAACATCATGCCTGGCGTGTAGTTCGTGGTAGATTGAGAGGTTACCACGCTTTGGTTTGAGCTCAAACGCAGTAGAATGGATTTCAACTCCCTGGTAAGTTTCTAGTCAGTAACTTTGAGAGCTTACTGTGGACAAACTACTGAGAGTTGGGAGCTGGGCTTTGGAGGTTACCAATCATCTACTAAGGTGATGATGCACAACAAAATCAACCATAGTGGAGCAAGTAAAATGGTAGTTGATGTAGAAACCACCATTTCTGCCCAGAACAGAAAATATTTTTTGTAGCAAAAATATTCCAAAAAGTGATGAAATATTTTTTTTCTCAGGAAGGTGCCCAAGGGTCCCAAGAATATTTGGGAATTTTCTCAGATTTTTTTGGTAAGAAAAATTGGGGTTGCTTTGGAGCACATTGAGCTAGCTAGGGTTTAAGAGAGTGAAATGAATATTTTTCATTAAAGAAAAATATTCATAACATTATATTGAGGTGAACCAGATAGGAAATGATAGTTAGAGAGGGAAATGAGGCACTTGGTTGAATGTCAAGGGGTACCCAAGTGTTTAAGTCCATTTGAAAAGATTCCAAATTCCAAATTTCAAAACCAAGCCAAATGAAAATCAGGCAAAGAGAAGATGGCAAAAACCAGGCTGTCACAAACCTCCCCCACTTAGGATGAATCTCGTCCTCGAGATTCGATTGCTTGGGAAAACCATTCCGGATAATGAGCCTTTTAGAAATTTTTCTCGTTCCCAAGTCGATTCTGGCTCTGTGTGATGCTCCCACTAAACTTTATAAAACTTCCTTGATTTACTACGAGTGACCCTTTCCATCTGATCCAAAATTCTGACCGGTCTCTCTTCATATGTTAAATCCTTTGCCAACTCTATTTCTGTCATAGCTGTCTTTTTCTCAGGCGGCGATATGCATCGCCTCAACTGCGAAACATGAAACACATTATGTACTTCCGACAATTCTAGGGGCAGTTCCAACTGATATGCAACAGTACCCACTCAGGACATAACGGGGAAGGGACCAATAAATCTGGGTGCCAACTTTCCACGAGTTTGAAATCTCTTGACTCCTTTCATAGGGGTGACTCAAAGGTATATGTGTTCTCCGAGTTCAAAACTGATCTGTCGGTGCTTTGCATCATAATAATTTTTTGTCGCCATTTGGTCAATTGCAATCTATCTCGGATTTCCTTGACTTGCTTCTCAGCTTCCATCATGAGGTCTGTTCCGAAAATACGGCTATCTCCAGTTTGAGACCAATTTAAAGGAGTGCGGCAGTTACGACCATACAAAGCATCATACGGTGACATCTTTAAACTGGTCTGGAAGCTGTTGTTATAAGAGAACTCAGCATACGGCAGGCAGTCTTCCCATTTTGGTCCTTGGGCCAAAGCACAAGCTCGTAGCATATCTTCGAGTATTTGGTTTACTCGCTTAGTCTGTCCATCAGTCTGAGGATGATAAGCGGTACTATATTTTAACATTGTACCCAAGGCTTGGTGGAGACGTGACCAGAAAGCGGAGGTAAAAAGGGACCCCCTGTCAGAAGTGATTGTTCGAGGTACTCCATGCAGACTGACTGTTCTGGATACATACAGTTGTGCTAGTTGATCTACTCGATATGTAGTTCTGATCGGGATAAAGTGAGCAACCTTGGTTAAGGTGTCCACTATGACCCAGACTGCATCGTTACCTTGCTGAGTCTTAGGTAGCCCTGTGACAAAATCCATGCAGATATCATCCCATTTCCATTGTGAAACTGGCAACAGTTGGAGAAGTCCGGCTAGCTTATGATGTTCAGCCTTCACCTTATTGCAAATGTCGCAACAGGCCACAAAACAGGCAATGTCTTTCTTCATTCCATCCCACCAAAATATTTGTCGAAGGTCTTCATACATTTTAGTACCTCCAGGGTGAATAGAATACGAGGATTCGTGTGCTTCTGACAGGATTTTCTTACTTAAATCCGACTGACTGGGTACACAAATTCTTCCACGGAATCGGAGTGTACCATGTTGATCCTTAGAAAAATCTGGAGTCTGTCCTGCTATCATACTCTTGGCACATTTCTGCAGGACGGTGTCAGCTGGCTGGGCCTTCCGGATCTCTTCCTCAAGAGTAGGGGTAACTTCCATAATATCAGCAAGGACAACATCAACATCAACATCAACATCAACGTCTCCTCTTGAAGTTCAGGAGGCAAGGATTTCAATATGGCATTCAGGCTGACGGGCTTTCGACCGAGTGCATCCGCAACCACGTTGGCCTTACCCGGGTGATAATTTATTCCAAGATCATAGTCCTTGACTAACTCAAGCCATCTTCGTTGAAAGAGATTTAAATCTGGCTGAGTAAATATATACTTGAGACTTTTGTGGTCGGTAAAAATTTGGCACCTCTTCCCGATGAGGTAGTGTCTCCAGATTTTTAGGGCATGAACCACCGCAGCCAATTCCAAATCATGAGTAGGATAATTTCCCTCGTGGGATCGTAGCTTTCGCGATGCTTATGCTACCACCTTGCCATCTTGCATAAGTACGCATCCAAGACCCTGTCTGGAGGTGTCGCAGTACACATCAAAGCTACGGTAGATGTCTGGAAGAGTTAACACAGGTGTTGTTGTCAGCCGTATCTTTAGCTCATTGAAACTTTTCTCACAGTCCTCAGTCCATTCATACTTCTTATCTTTCTTGAGTGGCTCCGTCATGGGTTTAGAAATCATGGAAAACCCTTCAATGAAACGACGGTAGTATCCGGCTAATCCAAGAAAACTTCAGATTTGCGATATGGTTGTGGGTGGCAACCAATCGAGCACATCCTTTACTTTGATTGGGTCTACGGCTATGCCTTCGGCGGATAGCACATGTCCAGGAAATCCAACTTGCTTGAGCCAAAACTCACATTTACTGAATTTTGCGTATAGCTGATGGCCACAGAGTCGTTGTAACACAGCTCTGAGGTGTTGTAATGCCCCAAGACCGAAGCTCCAGTTGCCTTCCAGGGTTTCTGGGTTTTCATTGTGTGATTTGTTTAGCTTGTTGCATTCATCATTGCATATTTTGCATTGCATCATTTCATGCATGAAATTTTGTTGCATGCCCCATGTGAAATCCATGCATCACCACCTTTCCGTCCTTCTCTTTTCTTTCTTTTTGCAAGTGCCATCTTGCCCTCCTCCTTCCTTCTTCTTTCTTTCATTTTGGCAAGTGTCCTTTTCCTCCTCCTCCATTAATGTTCATTCTTTTCCTGGTGCTAGTTCTCCATGCCTAAACCCTCTCCATCAAATTTCAAATCCTTTGGAGTTGTTTTGGTTAGGTTCAAAAATGCCTCAAGTTTGAATCATATTTAAACTTGTTTTATTTTTCTACCTCTAAAATGTCCAAACCAATTTTATCAAATAGGGCATGAATTCAAGGTCATGAGCATATTTTATATTTCTCATACACCTCTCCTTTTCCCCTGTGATTTTCTCTTTATTTTCTGCTTGAAGAAAATAAAGAAAGAGGAAATAGCAGTTTCGGGCCAGCCGCAGCCCACCTGGGCCTCTCCATCACCAACCGGCCTGTTAGACCTCCTCCTGGTGGGCCTCCCGCGCCGGCCCATCTAATCCTAACCCTAGCGCTGCCTTACCCCGATCCCTCGCGCACCTCTCCCTCTTGACCCCTCCCTCGCGCCGCTAGGAGAGGAGGCACCGCGCTCGTTCCCTCCTCTGCCCGATCCCAGCTCCCCATTGATCTCTCCATCATCTCGCTCCTCCCTCAATCCCTCTCCTCCTCTCTTCAGTCGCCCGCAGGCCGCCGCCCTGCACCCTCGTGCCCCTCGCTCATCCTCCTCCAAACCCTGTCGTCCTCCGCTCCTTCTCCTTCCCCCGGGGTGGCTCCTCTGCGCCAAGGCCATGGCCTCACCGGCCGGCCATTGAAGCTGCCGCCCGTCTCCTCAATGGTAGCCAGGCCACTGCCGCGCCATCTCGCCTCCTTCCCACGTCCCCGCATTCTTCGTGACCTTGGGCCATGCCATGGTGCCACTGCCCCGAGCTCATGCCCGCACGCCTGTGCCTCCTTCCTCGCCGCGAGCCTGCAGCGCCACCAGCTCCTCCTCCACCTTGCCTCTTATAGCGTCGACTGCAGACCGAAACGTTAAGTACCTCGTCGATACGTGTACGACAAGATGCGGGAGATCGACTTCATGGACCGACAAGTTCCACGATGACAAGTGTGACCCTTCGGATGGCTAAGTTCCTCTTCAAATGTACGAGTACACGGTGTTGCAACAAGTACCACGATGCCCGGAGCCCTCGGACCATCAAGTTTCACTACCGCCGACTAGCATGACTACCGTCGCAAAAACGAGACCGTCAAGACCAGACCGACAAGTACCCCGACGACCCTGAACATCTACGATTGTGTACGACTACCGCCGCTGTGTTTTTTGACAAGACGTCATGAGCCTCTACTTCCACTACCGCTCCGATGATCGCCGATGAACGATAGGACGACTACTTCGACTACCATCGCGTGAACCCCTACTTCCACTACCGAACGTCCCGAGAACGTCTACTTCCCCTACACTGCATCGAACTTGAACCCCTCCGATAGCACACGCATCAAAGGTATAACGTCGAGACGACCGTCATGGACGAATGTTGCGTGTTGTATGAGTTGCACCCTTTGTCTGCATCATGTCTATAGTGTCTCTCGCTTCCATGTCATCTACTCATGGGACATCCGGTATGCGGGAGCGCCCCACCATCTTTTACACGCATCCGCACACTTCTCCTTTGCATCGGTATCTCAATCGAGTTACCGGAACCGGAACGCTGCCGTGGCACCGTTTTCGTTATCGTTGTCGTGGCACCCCTTTCGTTTCCGCCACGATGACAAATGCTTTATAATGCTCTTGTCAACTTTTAATAAAAATTGGATAAACTTGTTCATGTCATCCGCATCATGATAACAACAATTAAAATGTTTAGTTTGTTGTTGCATTAATTTACTAATGCATATGGGGATTTGCCAGAATTGTTGTTTGTTCCGGCCCCATTTAAACTTGTTTAGTTAGATAATTTCCTTTTGCTTCTTCTCTTGCCATGTTTAACAACATTTAATATTGTTGAGTACCCTAACCGAGAGAGAACTAAATAATTGATGTGGTGTTTCGTCAATATGCATCCCGATGCATATTGAGCTCTACTTAATTTGTAGTATTATTTGTTGCACTTTGCCATGCCATGCTTCTTTAAACCGGACATGCATCATACTTGATTGTGCATCATGCCATGCTTATGTGAGGGTTGTTTTACTATGTTGTTTACTTCTTTCCGATGTTGCTCCTTTGGGTTAGTTCCGTTAACATCGCGTTTGTGAGGATCCGTTCGACTTCGTCCGTTTGTCTTCTTCATGGACTTGTTCTTCTTCCTTGCGGGATTTCAGGCAAGATGACCATACCCTCGAAATCACTTCTATCTTTGCTTGCTAGTTGCTCGCTCTTTTGCCATGTCTATGCTACGATACCTACCACTTGCTTATCATGCCTCCCATATTGTTGAACCAAGCCTCTAACCCACCTTGTCCTAGCAAACCGTTGTTTGGTTATATTACCGCTTTGCTCAGCCCCTCTTATAGTGTTGTTAGTTGCAGGTGAAGATTGAAGTTTGTTCCTTGTTGGAACATGGAGATATTGTTCCTTATTGGAACAGGTTTACTTGTTGGGATATCACAATATCGCTTATTTAACTAATGCATCTATATACCTGGTAAAGGGTGGAAGGCTCGTCCTTATGCCTGGTGTTTTGTTCCACTCTTGCCGCCCTAGTTTCCGTCATATCGGTGTTATGTTCCCAGATTTTGCGTTCCTTACGCGGTTGGGTTATAATGGGAACCCCTAGACAGTTCGCCTTGAATAAAACTCCTCCAGCAAGGCCCAACATTGGTTTTACCATTCGCCACCTATCCTTTTTTCTTTCCCTTGGGTTCTACAGACTCAAGGGTCATCTTTATTTAAACCCCCCTGGGCCAGTGCTCCTCTGAGTGTTGGTCCGACCGAGTAGACTGCGGGGCCACCTCGGGGCAACTTGAGGGTTGGTTTTACTCGTAGGATGTCTCATCTGAGTGTGCCCTGAGAACGAGATATGTGCAACTCCTATCGGGATTTGTCGGCACATTCGGGCGGTGTTGCTGGACTTGTTTTACCATTGTCGAAATGTCTTGTAACCAAGATTCCCAGTCTGATCGGGTCTTCCCGCTAGAAGGAATATCCTTCGTTGACCATGAGAGCTTGTGATGGGCTAAGTTGGGACACCCCTGCAAGGTTTTGAACTTTTGAAAGCCGTGCCTGCGGTTATGGGAAGATGGGAATTTGTTAACGTCCGGTTGTAGAAAACCTGAAGTTGACCTTAATTAAAATACATCAACCGCGTGTGTAACCGTGATGGTCTCTTTCCGGCAAAGTCCGGGAAGTGAACACGGTGTTGGAGTAATGTTTGACGTAGGTTGTTCTACGATCACTTCTTGATCATAGTTGTTCGACCGTGCTTTTTCCTTCTCTTCTCGCTCTCTTTTGCGAATAGGTTAGCCACCATATATGCTAGTCGCTTGCTGCAGCTCCACCTCATACCTTTTACCTTACCCATAAGCTTAAATAGTCTTGATCGCGAGGGTGTGAAATTGCTGAGTCCCCGTGACTCACAGATACTTCCAAAACCAGCTTGTAGGTGCCGATGATGCCATTCCAGGTGACGCAACCAAGCTCAAGGAGGAGCTCGATGAAGATCTCGTCCTTTATGTTGTTTCATTCTAGTTGATCAGTAGTGGAGCCCAGTCGGGACGATCGGGGATCTGTGTAGCATTTGGGGTAGTCTTCTTTTATTTTGGTTCCGTAGTCGGATCCTTGATTGTATCTGGATGATGTAATGCTTTATTCATGTAATTGTGTGAAGTGGCGATTGTAAGCCAACTATGTATCTCTTTATCCCTTTCTTATTCAGTACATGGGATGTGTAAAGATTACCCCTCTTGCGACATGCCTACAGTGCGGTTATGCCTCTAAGTCATGCTCCGACACGTGGGAGATATAGCCGCATCGTGAGTGTTACAAGTTGGTAATCAGAGCCTTCCCCGACCTTAGGAGCCCCCTGCTTGATCGAATAGCTGGTGTTGTTGAGTCTAGAAAAATGTTTTGAGTCATTTAGGATTATATATATCGGAGAGTTAGGAATTCTTTTTACTCCCCAGTCCCTTCGTCGCTCTGGTGAGGCATCCTGGCATAGAGTTTTGACTCTTCTCTTCTCAAATTTCACTAAAAAAAAATTAGGATCACGCAGGTATCTTGGAATCGTTCCGATGGTTTTGTGACGAGAACATTGTTCTTGGTGGCCCCTGACATTTAGGGGTTGTGGCAGTGTCCCGGGGAGTTGAGCTCCGAGGTGTTGTCGTCACAATTTTATCGTTGCTGTTCTGGAATACCTAAGTTTAGTTTCGCCAACATCAAAAATCTCTTTTATGCAGTTGTTGGTGAGATAACCTCAATGCCACCCAGTACTGGGGCGGGAGTTCAAGAGTATTGCCATAACTCGTATAACGGATGCTTTTCGAAGGTTGAGGTAAACAATTTCCAAAGGTTTCTTGGTTATGTGTTGAAGGATGGATACAGCTGGATGTAGGATTTGTTAGTTTGGGTGAGATATTATGCTTCCCCTGTATCCCCAACACCTGATTGCATAACCGGAAAATTTCGGGAGTTTATAAGTGGGAATTCAAGTAGCTCTTAGGAAATCTTTCCGACAGATGTATGATATGAAATTGGGGTTCGACGTCTAGTGGTCCGCCTATTCACGGTTTGTTTTACAGTGGTCTCGTTGTGTCTTAAAGAGTCCTTGGCTATGCCGACTCGGGGACGCTTCGTATGTCATGTGCACTGCCTTGTACATGATGGTGTTGTACGATCAAGCCCGTGTAGGCCCCACCACGAAAACTTCGGACGAAATCTCTATCATATGTTTGTTCCGGCTTATTTTGCAAGCCAATCCTTGTTTTGTTTTGAGTTGTGGTATCCGAGTTGCTTCGAAGTCAAATGTTGATTCCATACCTTTCCTATGTGGTGTTCTCATATTTCTATGTAAATACTAATCCTTTTCGATAATCGAGATCATCATGCCAATCCTTTTCAACCGGCGTGTTTCTCTTCAAGTGGATCCAATCATTTCAACATCCGCAAGATCAACTCAAGTCTTCTCAACGGTGTTTGTTTCATTCGTCTCCAAGTTGCCTTTGTTTTCCCGCCCACCCTCCCTTTTTTTCTTCAATGATTCAGATTTCTTAATCACTATCCATTTTATTGATGGAAGTCTCTCCATTCTTTTTCCTTCGTGTTTTTACCCGGTGTTTCTCATGAAGATGCTCTACTCGTTCGTCATTCTTCAGTCTTTTCATCTCCGGTGGTTTCAAGTCAAGCTTTGTTGATCATATCCTTTCCTCGTTTCAATGCTTTCTCATGCCAGTGCAATTCTTAATCATTCACTTCTCGCTATTCAATTGTTCCGGAGTGCTCAAGATATTTTTGAAGATTCATGTTACCACTCTGCTTTCGTTCAAACTCTTTTGAGGATGTTATATCATTTAAGCCTTTTAATTCAACCAGCGAAATCTCTCTTTTCAAGTAATCTTTTCAACGGTGTATCTTTTGAGTGGGCCCTAACCCACATGTCTTTTTCCAGGATCTTACGTGACTCTTCTATTTTCCCGGAGCTACCATCAAATTCTTCTTGAAGTTTGACGTAAGAATGATTTATCATCAGTCAAATGTTTTTCTCCAAGATCTTCCAAATTCTTTTCATCGTTGATTCAATCTTTCCATTCTTCTTTATTCCGGAGTGACTCAACAATTCATGATGGTGTTTCTCGTCGTCATTCTCAGATTTTGAAGACCGAAGAAGATTTTTCTCTCAATCTTGCTCCATTCTCTTCAAGATGCATGATTCTAGCTTGTTGCCATCCTCTTATAATTATTTTCGATTGTGGGAATTCTTTTCACCCATCTGAAGCATTTCATGAGTTTTTTTTTCATTTCTTTTCCCCGAAGGGAATCTTTTCAAATATCACTCATTCCCAGCTTTCAGCTCTCGTACTCTAAATCATACCAGTGCTTAAATCAAGGATCTCTAATCAGTTCGGGATCTTTTTCATTCACTTGTATCTAAATACTCTCAACTATCGTCATTCGTTCTCAAATTCTTCCCGGTGTTTTCTTTATCTTTTCTTCAATCGTTTTCAATTCTTACGGTGGTTCATTCAAGATGCCTCTTCCTTCGTAATCATATCAATTCATTCGTTCTTTCCAAGCCCGACCGGTGATTCGTTGAAGACCTTCTCAAGTTTGCGCTATATCTCTCGTAATCCTTTCTACGAGAATAAGTAGTGTGCCAAATCCGTTGATTGTCATCAATTTAATTGGTGAAGGATAAGCATAATGTAATTCTTATTCTCGATTCACCTATATGATTAATTCCTTATTCCGGAGGTCCATCAAATTCCTGATTTCAATTGTTTCATCTTCTCTTTTTCCCGGAGTCCCAACCTTTTTCAATTATTTCACTGCGGAGATTCATTTAAATCGGTACAAGGATTCACCTTGTGTTTTCAACTTCTCTTTCCTTCCGTTTGATCATTCTTTGTTTACCGGAGTTCTTCATGGAGGTCTACATGATGGTTCATCAAGGATTCAATTCATACTCGAAGTGTTCATCAACTTTCTTTTAAGAAGAGTCCAAGTATCTTTCATCTTGTAATCCGGAGTGCAATTCTTTCTACCATATCATTGGAGGTGGTATTATGTCATTCTTGATAATTTGAGTTCATGTTTCGTGATTCACATGTTGTTAAGAATGAGATACTTTAAATCCATCAATCTCGTCATTGGAGTTATCTGGGGTTATATTTCACCTAAAACCTTACCTAAGGATTGTTGCTATCTATGGTGCTTATAAAGGACCCAAGTTCTTCTTTATCCTCCCGGTGAATTACTTTCTCGTCTCCTTGTTCATATCAATCCAATTCTTTTCCCATGAGTGGCAGGTTTTCATCTCTTAATTTGAGATGTACTCCACAAGACCATATCAAGCTTATCCTTTCGTTGTTGGTTTTCCAACAACTCCGCTCGACCCGTCTCCTAAGGATGCCTTCTCAAGCTCTTTTGTGGCATAAGATGGCATTTTCTTCTCCATTCTTTTATTTCAATTATCTATCTTCTATTCTTTCTTCCGGAGGCCTTGTGATGTTGCTCTTTTCAATCATCATCTCGAATTGTGAAGATCATGTTTTTCTTTTCGTGCTTATCCTTTTAACCGGAGTGTTGTGCCCTCTGCTCAAGTTCCCTCATCTTATCAAGTTCTTATTCAATCCCTTTCCTTTTCAATCAAAATTCTGCCCGAAGTTGTTCTTCCTTGTTCATCTTTTCTAATGGAGTGTTTTCAACTTCACTTATCTCCGTTGTATTCTTTTCTCGAGTTGGCTTAACCTTTTCAAGGTTCTTTGGTTTCACTCATTGGTCAAAGAAGCAACTTAGTTTTACCTCTTCTCTTCCTCTTCTGTTTTCCCTCCGGTGCCACTCTAGATCCCGGGACGAGATCCTCTCGTAGTGGTGGAGTGTTGTAACGCCCCAAGACCGGAGCTCCAGTTGCCTTCCAGGGTTTCCGGGTTTTCGTTGTGTGATTTGTTTAGCTTGTTGCATTCATCATTGCATATTTTGCATTGCATCATTTCATGCATGAAATTTTGTTGCATGCCCCATGTGAGATCCATGCATCACCACCTTTCCGTCCTTCTCTTTTCTTTCTTTTTGCAAGTGCCAGCTTGCCCTCCTCCTTCCTTCTTCTTTCTTTCATTTTGGCAAGTGTCCTTTTCCTCCTCCTCTATTAATGTTCATTCTTTTCCTGGTGCTAGTTCTCCATGCCTAAACCCTCTCTGTCAAATTTCAAATCCTTTGGAGTTGTTTTGGTTAGGTTCAAAAATGCCTCAAGTTTGAATCATATTTAAACTTGTTTTATTTTTCTACCTCTAAAATGTCCAAACCAATTTTATCAAATAGGGCATGAATTCAAGGTCATGAGCATATTGTTATATTTCTCATACACCTCTCCTTTTCCCCTGTGATTTTCTCTTTATTTTCTGCTTGAAGAAAATTAAAGAAAGAGCAAACAGCAGTTTCGGGCCAACCGCGGCCCACCTGGGCCTCTCCATCACCAACCGTCCTGTTAGACCTCCTCCCCCTGGGCCTCCTGCGCCAGCCCATCTAATCCTAACCCTAGCGCTGCCTTAGCCCGATCCCTCGCGCACCTCTCCCTCTCAACCCCTCCCTCGCGCCGCCAGGAGAGGAGGCACCGCGCTCGTTCCCTCCTCTGCCCGATCCTAGCTCCCCATCGATCTCTCCCTCATCTCGCTCCTCCCTCGATCCCTCTCCTCCTCTCTTCAGTCGCCCGCAGGCCGCCGCCCTGCACCCTCGCGCCCCTCGCTCATCCTCCTCCAAACCCCGTCCTCCTCCGCTCCTTCTCCTTCCCCCGGGGTGGCTCCTCTGCGCCAAGGCCATGGCCTCGCCGGTCGGCCATTGAAGCTGCCGCCCGTCTCCTCGATGGTAGCCAGTCCACTGCCGCGCCATCTCGCCTCCTTCCCACGTCCCCGCATTCTTCGCGACCTTGGGCCATGCCATGGTGCCACTGCCCCGAGCTCATGCCCGCACGCCTGTGCCTCCTTCCTCGCCGCGAGCCTGCAGCGCCGCCAGCTCCTCCTCCACCTTGCCTCTTATAGCGTCGACTGCAGACCGAAACGTTAAGTACCTCGTCGATACGTGTACGACAAGATGCGGGAGATCGACTTCATGGACCGACAAGTTCCACAACGACAAGTGTGGCCCTTCGGATGGCCAAGTTCCTCTTCAAATGTACGACTACACGGTGTTGCGACAAGTACCACGATGCCCGGAGCCCTCGGACCGTCAAGTTTCACTACCGCCGACTAGCACAACTACTGTCGCAAAAACGAGACCGTCAAGTCCCGACCGACAAGTAGCCCGACGACCCTGAACATCTACGATTGTGTACGACTACCGCCGCCGTGTTTTTAGACAAGACGTCATGAGCCTCTACTTCCACTACCGCTCCGATGATCGCCGATGAACGATAGGACGACTACTTCGACTACCGTCGCATGAACCCCTACTTCCACTACCGAACGTCCCGAGAACGTCTACTTCCCCTACACCGCATCGAACTTGAACCCCTCCGATAGCGCACGCCTCAAAGGTATAACATCGAGACGACTGTCGTGGACGAATGTTGCGTGTTCTATGAGTTGCACCCTTTGTCTGGACCATGTCTGTAGTGTCTCTCGCTTCCATGTCATCTACTCATGGGACACCCGGTATGCGGGAGCGCCCCACCATCTTTTACACGCATCCGCACACTTCTCCTTTGCATCGGTATCTCAATCGAGTTATCGGAACCGGAACGCTGCCGTGGCACCATTTTTGTTATCGTTGTCGTGGCACCCCTTTCATTTCCGTCACGATGACAAATGCTTTATGATGCTCTTGTCAACTTTTAATAAAAATTGCATAAACTTGTTCATGTCATCCGCATCATGATAACAACAATTAAAATGTTTAGTTTGTTGTTGCATTAATTTACTAATGCATATGGGGATTTGCCGGAATTGTTGTTTGTTCCGGCCCCATTTAAACTTGTTTAGTTAGATAATTTCCTTTTGCTTCTTCTCTTGCCATGTTTAACAACATTTAATATTGTTGAGTACCCTAACCGAGAGAGAACTAAATAATTGATGTGGTGTTTCATCAATATGCATCCCGATGCATATTGAGCTCCACTTAATTTGTAGTATTATTTGTTGCACTTTGCCATGCCATGCTTCTTTAAACCGGACATGCATCATACTTCATTGTGCATCATGCCATGTTTATGTGAGGGTTGTTTTACTATGTTGTTTGCTTCTTTCCAGTGTTGCTCCTTCGGGTTAGTTCCGTTAACGTCGCCTTTGTGAGGATCCGTTCGACTTCGTCTGTTTGTCTTCTTCATGGACTCGTTCTTCTTCCTTGCAGGATTTCAGGCAAGATGACCATACCCTCGAAATCACTTCTATCTTTGCTTGCTAGTTGCTCGCTCTTTTGCCATGCCTATGCTGCGATACCTACCACTTGCTTATCATGCCTCCCATATTGTTGAACCAAGCCTCTAACCCACCTTGTCCTAGCAAACCGTTGTTTGGCTACATTACCACTTTGCCCAGCCCCTCTTATAGTGTTGTTAGTTGCAGGTGAAGATTGAAGTTTGTTCCTTGTTGGAACATGGAGATATTGTTCCTTGTTAGATCAGGTTTACTTGTTGGGATATCACAATATCGCTTATTTAATTAATGCATCTATATACCTGGTAAAGGGTGGAAGGCTTGGCCTTATGCCTGGTGTTTTGTTCCACTCTTGCCGCCCTAGTTTCCGTCATATCGGTGTTATGTTCCCGGATTTTGCGTTCCTTACGCGGTTGGGTTATAATGGGAACCCCTTGATAGTTCGCCTTGAATAAAACTCCTCCAGCAAGGCCCAACATTGGTTTTACCATTCGCCACCTAGCCTTTTTTCTTTCCCTTGGGTTCTGCAGACTCAAGGGTCATCTTTATTTAAACCCCCCTAGGCCAGTGCTCCGCTGAGTGTTGGTCCGACCGAGTAGACTGCGGGGCCACCTCAGGGCAACTTGAGGGTTGGTTTTACTCATAGGATGTCTCATCTGAGTGTGCCTTGAGAACGAGATATGTGCAGCTCCTATCGGGATTTCTCGGCACATTCGGGCGGTGTTGCTGGACTTGTTTTACCATTGTAGAAATGTCTTGTAACCGGGATTCCCAGTCTGATCGGGTCTTCCTGCTAGAAGGAATATCCTTCGTTGACCGTGAGAGCTTGTGATGGGCTAAGTTGGGACACCCCTACAGGGTTTTGAACTTTCGAAAGTCGTGCCCACGGTTATGGGCAGATGGGAATTTTTTAACGTCCGGTTGTAGAAAACCTGAAGTTGACCTTAATTAAAATACATCAACCGCGTATGTAACCGTGATGGTCTCTTTCCGGCGGAGTCCGGGAAGTGAACACGGTGTTGGAGTAATGTTTGACGTAGGTTGTTCTAGGATCACTTCTTGATCATAGTTGTTCGACTGTGCTTTTGCCTTCTCTTCTCGCTCTCTTTTGCGAATAGGTTAGCCACCATATATGCTAGTCGCTTGCTGCAGCTCCACCTCATACATTTTACCTTACCCATAAGCTTAAATAGTCTTGATCACGAGGGTGTGAGATTGCTGAGTCCCCGTGACTCACAGATACTTCCTAAACTAGCTTGCAGGTGCCGATGATGCCATTCCAGGTGACGCAACCAAGCTCAAGGAGGAGCTCGATGAAGATCTCGTCCTTTATGTTGTTTCATTCTAGTTGATCAGTAGTGGAGCCCAGTCGGGACGATCGGGGATCTGTGTAGCATTTGGGGTAGTCTTCTTTTATTTTGGTTCCGTAGTCGGATCCTTGATTGTATCTGGATGATGTAATGCTTTATTCATGTAATTGTGTGAAGTGGCGATTGTAAGCCAACTATGTATCTCTTTATCCCTTTCTTATTCAGTACATGGGATGTGTAAAGATTACCCCTCTTGCGACATGCCTACAATGCGGTTATGCCTCTAAGTCGTGCTCCGACACGTGGGAGATATAGCCGCATCGTGGGTGTTACAGGTGTTCTTTGTGCTCTTCTTCACTTTTTGAGTATATAAGTATGTCAACGATGAAGACTACCACGAATTTATCGAGGAAGTCCATGAATACTTTGTTCATCATATGCATGAAGAAGGCAGGGGCATTGGTGAGACCAAAGGACATAACTGTATATTCATAAAGACCGTACCGACTAGTGAATGTGGTCTTAGGAATATCTTCCTTTTTAATCTTGAGTTGATGATATCTTGTCCTTAAATCAATTTTGGAGAATACCTTGGCCCCACTGAGCTGATCAAACAAGTCATCAATCATCGGCAGTGGATATTTATTTTTGATGGTGACATCATTCAGCTGACGGTAATCCACACACATGCGGAGGCTGCTATCCTTCTTATCCACAAAGATAGCAGGTGATTCCCAAGGTGAAGAGCTCGGACGGATATATCCTTTTTGGAGCATTTTCATCAAGTTGTTTCTTTAGCTCCACTAATTCTGATGAAGGCATCCGGTAATACTTCTTGTACAACAGTGCGGTTCCGGGCACAAGATCTATTGCAAACTCAAGCTCTCGACCTGGTGGCATGCCTGGTAGTTCTTCTGGAAATACATTAGGAAACTCACTGACCACAGGAATTAATTCCAACTCACCAGTCACAGCGGTAAAGACCATCTCTTTCTTGGGTATGCTCCTGCGAGCATAAAATTTGGTAGTCTGCCCCTCTTGACTGGTCAAAGTGACTTCTCGGGTCGCGTAGTTTATGCATACTTGATATTGGGTCATCCAATTCATACCCAATATAACATCCAACTTTACAGACTCAATGATTATCAAGGACGTTGGAAAACGGGTTCCGTTGATATTGATTTCTAGATTACGGCAGACCAGATAGCTCCTGATCAACGATCCCGGGGATTGTACCAGCATATTCTTGCCCAAAGGTGAACAAGGAAATTTGTTTTGGGCAACAAAACTCCACGAAATAAAAGAGTGGGAAGACCTAGAGTCAAATAAAATTACGGCAGGTATGTTATTAACAGAAAACATACCAATAACGACTTCAGGGTTCTCTTGAGCTTCGTCTGCAGAGAGGTGATGAACGTGCCCAGTGATGTTTTGCTGGGTAGGGCATGACTCCAAAAAGTTGACTTGTGGCCTGAATAGAGCATTTGCCTTGCCGTTCTTGGGACACTGTCTGGCATAATGTCCGGTTTGCCCACAACTGAAGCAAGAATTGTTGCGCTGGCACTCTTCTCGCACCGGGTTGGTCACGACATTCTTGACTTGTGTGGTGGTCTGTTAACGTTCTGCTGCAAATTGGGCTTGTATTCCACCTGATTATGCTGCCAGGTACGAGCCTTTTGTATTGGCTGCACTTCCTTCCTTGGCTTGAACTTTCGCTTGTGATCGTTATTAGCAGGCCTATTGTCCGATACGAGCTTGTGTTCCCTTTCAGCAATGAAAGCCTTTTTTACCAGAGTTTGGAAATCTGGGAAATCAAACATACTGAGGGTACATCGGAGTTGCGGGTTTAATCCCCCAAGAAACATGTCAATCTTTCTTTCTTCAGTGGCCACGTCATAAAGAGAATAACGGGCTAGATGATTGAACTTTTGCAACTATTCACCCACGGACTGACTTCCTTGAAGGAGCGTGAGAAATTCACGCTGCTTAACCTTCATAATTCCGGTAGGAATATGATATTTCCGAAACTGATCCTTAAATTTTGTCCAGGTGATTTCTTCATCTGCAGGCCACATGGCTTTTGTGTTTCCCCACCATATGGTGGCAGCGCCTTCAAGATAATGAGTTGCAAATGGAACTTTATCATTTTCTTCAGTATGAGCAATCTCAAGCTTCCTCTCAATGGTTCATAACCAATCGTCTCCATCCAAGGGATCAATAACCTGACTGAAACTGGGAGGCTTGGTTCTTTGAAAATCTGACAGCTTGGAGTGGTGACCGTTCTGATTTCCATTCTGTCCAACCACGGCTTGCACACTCCTTAATATTTCAATTAGATCATTATTCCTCCTTTCCTCAAACATACGCAGAATTTGTTTGGTGGAGGGCGGATTTGGCGGTGGAGGCAGTGGTGGAACGTACGGCTTGGGGGAGTGTCCTGCCTGTCATGCAGAACGACAAACATGAACGTCCTCACAAGTGTTGCTACTGCTGCCTCCCACGTCATCCTAGAGTGGATTTTTTCCAAGACAACGCAACCAAGAAGATAAACATCCAAATTAAATTGGGGAAAAGCCAGCAACAAATCCCGAGAGAAAACGAAATAGCGGAGAAAACACATCGAATAAAACAGAGTTCCGACATAATTATACATAGCCTCATACATGAAAGATAAACAACATGCCATGTTCAACTACTCTCATACATGAAACAGAGCATCATGACTACATCCATACATCATCCTGACAACCGCGGATACTCAAACGCTCTATTGCTCTACTGATGCTGCGGGGTCCTCTCATGAGGCGGACTCGGATCCTGAACTGACGACATTAACTGAAACCTCCGGGTTAAAGGTAACACGACGACGCTGCCTCGAGAGCTCTCCCTCTGGGGCAGGTGAAGGGTGAAGCATCAGGGCTACGGGAGTAGTGAGAAGGGAAACCCACTCAGCAGGAGCGCTGAGAGGATTCATGGTCGAGGTGCCCGAGCTACTCGGAGGAGTAATCGGTGAAATAGGTGAACTAGAACTGGATGGAATATAAGGGGTAAATCCCGTAGAGGATGGAGTAGTGAAAGATCTAGTAGTGGCTAAAGCAGTACGAGCACGAGTCAGCTCTCGAGCCAGCTCGTGGATCATAAGGTAGCTAGCAGTGATATAACGAGGAAGGTGGCTAGCAACACTATCAGACTCCGGATCAATGATAGGAAAGCAGACATGACCATTGTCGTGCAGAGAGGGATAGTAGTGGAAACCTGATTGGTTCTGCATCCGGACCTCGTTATAACGGAGCTCGACAAGGATCTTGAATGCAGCAAACTAGACAGCCTGAGAAGCGGTAGAAGCAAAACCGCTCCGAGAGGTACGAGTGTAAGTGCTGGAATCGGAACTGGTGCGCAGAGTAACCACTGCGTGATAGTCATACACTGAGTCTGCTAGATGCTCCTAGTACACACGATAGATTGGGTCGTCACCGAGGGGGTACAGCCGACGCCACATGTTACGAAGGAGATGTGGCGACGTGTACGGCATCAGCTGCAACTGGCACGGATACGGCACAGGAGCCATCTACACTCACAACCATTAGCAGGTTAGAATAAAAATAAAACGAGCGCATACAATGCAACAACCAGCTACAAATGGTACCAGCACTCAGCTTAAACTCGTAACTAACATCCAGTTAACACGTTGTAGTCTAGCGTGGCCTACAGTCAGCGCGGCTCTGATACCAAGCGTTGTGGCACCCCGGCTCAGAGCAACCGGTTTACCATGCATTGTCAGCCCAGAGACCATGTCTTCTGGCAACACACAACATCTTGGTACAGAAAACAATCGCTTTATTAATGTTAGCGGATCATAGTTCATATTACAACAGGTGACGAGGCCAAGCGGCACACACGGTGCGGCTGAACAATATGTACATTATTTAGTGAACATAAAGGGGCCTCGATCATAGCAACTACGCGACAGCGGAACGACGTCGTAGCGGAACTCCATAGCACAGGGACACCGATGTGGACACGATCTAGACTCGGGCAGCACTCCTTTCCAACGAGACTTCCCTGAAAGCTGGCATGACACGCCAGGTCAGTACATTGAATGTACTTGCAAGCTCACAACCAATCTTAGTTAGCTTCAAACTTCTGTAAATTAAGCATATCCACTTAACCAAACAACCAACAGAATATAAATAATATTCTAGTTATTTAAATGCATGGATTAAACCATTAATTCAAGTTTAAAAATCACAAATATTGTAATGGCACCATGAAAATGTTGTTGTGTCTTGCCTTAGTGCAGATGAGGTTCACAATCCTCCTGGTGATCCTCAAGGCAAGCTTCACTTTCTGAAAGCAAATATAAACACAAAAAGAAAACATCAAGAACCCTTCTGAAATTCTCCATAAAATCTAGGCAGCAGAGAAAATTCTCATTTTTGGTGAGCTGTTAGATTTCTTCATAAAGAACACAATGCAAAAAGAATCAATTCATTTGGACTTATGGTTAAAAAGTTTTGGCTGGTTGAAGCTCTCTAGATTTCAAATTTAAATAAACAGAACTGGGGGTGACGTCGAAGGCGTAAAACTTCGCGGGTGCCACCAATCGTACCGCTTCGGGCACGTACAGAGTGACTGACTAGCGGGCCCCGCTAGTTAGGTGAGAGGGAGGGGAGGAGGGAAACAGAGAGCAGCGCGGCTCCGCCGGAGCACACGCCGGCGAGGAGAGCTCCTTGGCCAGAACTAGTGGGAGAGATCGAAAGAGAAGATGGAGGCACACCTGCCCGTACCCGTCGGTTAGCTAGGGGTGGTTGGACGGCGTCAGAAATGGCCTCTCCAGCGGCGACAGAATGCAAAGGTCGCCGGAGTTGAAGACGACGGTGACTCGAGGCGACACCAGGGGCTCCAACCAGGCGAGACGGCACCACCGAGGTACGGCGGAGGCCCTAGAAGGGTGGCCCGAGCCTGGGAGGGGCTGGAGTCGTGGATATGACCCAAGGGGATCACCGGCGAGCTCGAGCTCGGGGACGGCGGCTTGCAGCCTGTCCGGCTGGGCTACGGCTTTCTACGAGATCGTGGAGTGTGTGTGAGGAGTGGATGATGCTCGAGGAGGCTGGGGAGGGGCTCTACTTATAGTCGAGCGACGAGGGGGGTTCGGGCTTCGTTGGAGGACACTTGGACACGGTGCCTGGCGATGAACGGTGTCAGTGAGCGAGGGAGAAGGCGACGCAGCTCATGCGAGCACTGTGGGCGAGCAGAGACGAGCACATGGGCGAGGGGGTGGTGACGAACACAGTGCGCAGTGCACTGTTGCGTTGGCCGGACCGCGCCCGTGCACGCTGCAGCAAGCTCCAGCATCGGCGAGCGCCAGGAGGGAGTTAAGAGGGTCGGGACGATGATCGTGGCGCAGTTTTGCAAGGTTTGGCAGTCGGGGAAGTGAGCACGCGCGCAACAGAGCGCTCGGCGGCACTCAGAGTGCGGCGAAATACAGGTTGGCACCATGCACACGCGTGGTCACCGCGTGAACTCTGACCTCAGCCTGACCTAAGCCTAAACTTCATTTCTGGCGTGTAGTTCGTGGTAGATTGAGAGGTTACCACGCTTCTGTCTGAGCTCAGATGTGGTAGAATGGATTTCAACTCCCTGGTAAGTTTCTGGTCAGTAACTTTGAGAGCTTACTGTGGTCAAACTACTAAGAGTTGGGAGCTAGGCTTTGGAGGTTAGCAATAATCTACTAAGGTGATGATGCACAAGAAAAATCAGCCACAATGGAGCAAGTAAAATGGTAGTTGTTGTAGAAACCACCATTTCTGCCCAGAACAGAAAATATTTTCTATAGCAAAAGTATTCCAAAAAGTGATGAAATATATTTGCTTAGGAAGGTGCCTAAGGGTTCCAAGAATATTTGGGAATTTTCTTAGATTTTTGTGGGCAAGAAAAATTGGGGTTGCTTTGGAGCACATTGAGCTAGCTGGGGTTTAAGATAGGGAAATGAATATTTTTCATTTAAGAAAAATATTCATAATACTATTTTGAGGTGAACCAGAGAGGAAATGATAGTTAGAGAGGGAAATGAAGCACTTGGGTTAAAGTCAAGGGGTACCCAAGTGTTTAAGTCCATTTGAAAAGATTCAAAATTCCAAATTTCAAAACCAAGCCAAATGAAAATCAGGCAAAGAGAAGAGGGCAAAATCCAGGATGTCACATCGTCCCAGCTGTCACCCCCTCTCCAGGCTTCGATGCGCTTACGAACTGACAAGGCGTGTAGCGCCAAGCTGGCTGGCTGGCTGCTGAGTTGGTGCGGTGGTAGAGTCTTCACTGAGATCTGCATGCCACCATGCAGGTGCTTGCTGAGTTGGCCTAGAGGCCGCAAGTCGCCACGCAGGTGCTCGCCTAGCTGGTGGGCTGGCAGCTGTATGGGAACGGTGGTGGAGTCTTGGCATATGTGGGCCTGGCTGCGGCCTCGCGGGCCCCGGCAAGGGTCTTGCCTGGGGGGTCTTTTGGGTATCCTCGGCAAGGATATTGCCGAGGATCGTTGTCTTCTGGTTATCATCTAGTCCTGCATGTTCTTGGTCTTCACAAAGATCTGCATGCCACCATGGAGGTGCCTCCTGAGCCTCGGTTCCAAAGTGGTTGATGGTGTTGGAACTCTTGGGCTCAAGGGTGGCGGCTCTGCTGGTGTTGGGCAAGTTGCCCCGGCATGGTTCTTGCCGGGGCTGTGGAGGCCGCCCCGGCAAGGGCCTTGCCGGGGGAGTTCACCTTGCCCCTATGCTCTTCGTGTTTCTGGCTTGGCGTTGCTCTGGTTGTCTTGTGGCTTTGCTTTCTTCCTCTGCCCCGCTTGGTGTGGCCGCAGGAGCGGCTCCAACTGCCCGCGCACAAGTAAAGGGGTACGAAATAGGACCCCTCCTTTTGTGCACCGACAGAGAGATATCTCTGGGCCCTCTCGGTAATGCAACATCATAAGAAGCTTCATGTGACTAATGAATTTAGTCACGGATCTTGTATTACGTAACAAGTAAAGAGACTTGCCGGTAACGAGATTGAACTAGGTATGGAGATACCGATGATTGAACCTCGGGCAAGTAACATATCGCCGGACAAAGGGAATTGCATACGGGATTGACTGAATCCTTGATATCATGGTTCAACCGATAAATATCTTCATTGAATATGTAGGAATTAATATGGGTATCCAGGTCCCGCTATTTATTATTGATCGGAGAGGAGTCTCGGTCATGCTTGCATGTTCCCGAACCCGTAGGGTCGCACGCCTAGCGTTCGGTAGCGCTAGGGTAGTATTGAGATATTAATAGTGGAAAGTCTGAAGGTTGTTCGGAGTCCCCTATGGGGTCCGGGACATCACGAGGAGCACTGAATGGTTCGGAGGTAAAGATTCATATATGGAAAGTTGTCTTCGGGGTTCCATAAAAAGTTCGGGTTTTTTCGGTATTGTACCGGGAAAATTCTAGAAGGTTCCAGAGTGGGGTCCACCTGCATGGTGGACCCACATGAACGTGGGTAGTGGGGAAAGTCCCCACAACCCTGGTCTAGGCGCACGTACACCAAGATCCTCCCTTAATAGGAATAGTATCACATCCCGAAGGGATAAGATCAGGATCCCTAAAATGGGGGGAGAGCGATTGGTGGGGAAGGAAAGGAGATATTTTCTTCCTCCCCCTTTGACCAACGACCCTAGGGCCTTGGAGGGAAAGCCACCAGCCCCCTCCACACTTATATAAAGGTGGGAGGCGTTGGGGGCAGCTCCCCTTCGACCCTTGCCCGTCTCCCTCCCGTTACACCTCTTCCACCTCGCGCAGATGCTTGGCGAAGCCTTACCAGAATTCTGCTGCCACCCCCACCATGCTGTCGTGTTGGTTCCAATCTCATCTACCTCCTCTCCCTCGCTT
Organism: Triticum aestivum; assembly: GCF_018294505.1. Lineage (NCBI taxonomy): Eukaryota > Viridiplantae > Streptophyta > Magnoliopsida > Poales > Poaceae > Triticum > Triticum aestivum. Next base: position 357,726,339 of record NC_057803.1, read on the forward strand.
GTTGGATCAAGAAGGAGAGGACGCCATCGAGCTGAATGTGTGCTAATCTCAAAAGTCTCGTCCGTTCGGCACTAGATTGGATTGGATCGCGATTGGATCGTGAAGAGTATGACTACATCAACCACGTTATGACGCTAATGCTTTTCGGTCTACAAGGGTATTTAGACACACTCCCCTCTCATAGCTATTCATCTCCAAGATTGGATCTTGGGTGTTCCATAGGAAATTTTTTGATTTTCATGCAAGGTTCCCCTCCAATATTACAAGTCAATCAATCTGTGTTCTTTAATGTGTTCTACATGCGATATGATCTTCATGTGTGAGAAGTTCGGTAAGGTATGGGTTGAGGCATAGGCCTTGCAACTCATTGTATCTGTTTTATGGATCAATAGACGTGCTTTGAATTAATGTCCCGTATGTGTGAAATAAAATTGTTTCGTAGACGTCTCTTGTCTCAACCGCGTTCTTCATCCGTGCAGGTACTCAGGATCATGGAGATCAAGCCACAGAGAGGCTAAGGGCAAGGTGAACATGAAGTGTTATTCTGAACACTGGTGACAGAAGGGTTATTATGGTAACACGAATCCAATCCTTGGGGGTTCATGAGGTGTAATCATTAAACGCCCAAAGCTATTATCTGATTACTATAATCAAAATTATTGAGGCAATCTCATGCGATGGATATGGCCTTTGGTTGGACAATTGATTCTCGATGCAGGTCTCGTATCAATCAAGATGATATTTGGACACATCCCCCACTTTGGTTCATAACAAGCACATCTCAATGAGTGACTTCTAGTGCACAAATTATAATCATATTTGGTCCCAACGCAAATACATTGTTGTAAGCATTAAGAACTCATACTCGTACCTATTTTTATTATAAGTGTTTCATCACAACTAGCTTGATTGATCCGGTCAAAAGCTGGAATTATTTCTTTGACATAAGCTTGCTTGAGACCATCGCTTCAAGGGAACCTTCCTCTTGCGGATTCGAGTACCCAGGGTCACCTCTTTGGGGAAATAGGTATAGGGTAATTTATGTTCCTTTACTAGATTACTAAAAAGGAAGTAACACTTGCAGCTGAACTATATAGGTTGGGCAAATTCATGCAGACCTTTGTGGTGTGCAGATAAAATATTGTTAAACAAACAATGAACCTATAATGCACAGAGAAGCGGTGATGGGCCCTAACTCCAGAATTGGCCGCAAGCCAAAGTAATCCAAGATCGTATCCATTTACATAATTCAAGTTTAGAATTTGATAACCCTCCGAAAGACTTAGAGTCTTTTGGAGGGGGTTTAGATGGGCTAGTGGGCTGTTTTGGAGGGGTGTTGGGCTGCAACAAGAGATAGGCTTTTGCGGTTACCCGGTTAACCGTTGAGGCATCAAATGACCTCCAAATGGAACGAAATTTGACAGGCGGCCTACCAGTGATGTACCAAGGCCACTCGACAAATCTTGACCCATTCCATGAACTTTTTTCTCCCGCTCATGAAACGAGATTAGAGGGGTGCAATGGGGCACGAGAGAGCGTCGGATTGCGAAACGGACACCAGATGCATGAGACGAACATGAATGCAAATGAGATGCACATGATGACATGATATGAAATGCATGACATGAACAAAATGCAAAACAAAGACAAAACCCAACCATTGAGGGAAAAATCATATCACGTAGCCGAAAATGGCAAGAGTCGGAGTTACAAATATGGAAAGTTACATCCGGTGTGTTACAACACTCCACCACTACAAGAGGATCTTGTCCCGGGATCTAGGACTGAAAGAACTCTGGATATAAGCGAAAGAGCAAGAGAAGAGGTAAAACTAAGTTGCTTCTCTGACAAACGAGTGAAACCACGAACCTTGATAGGTTAAACAATTGAAAGAAGAAAACAATGGAGATGAATGAGATTGTGAACACTCCATTAGATAAGAGGAACATGGGATACGACGAGACCCAAGAGGTTAAGTGACAAGATAGATATTGAAACCACTCTGGTTAAACAAGATAGAGAAGGAATAAGAATGATATAATTTGGGCAGCACTCCGACTGAAAAGAGATGCAAGACTTGATAAGATGAAAAGAACTTGAAGAGATGACACAACACTCCGGTTAATTGGATAATCACGAAAAGAACCCGATCCTGACAATTCGAGATGATTAGTGAAAAGAGCAACATCACAATGCATCCGGAAGAAATAATAGAGGATAGATCATTGAAATAAAAGAATGGAGAAGAAAAAGGCAACTTCTGCCACAAATGAGCTTGGAAAGCACCCTTCCAAGAAGGTTAAAACGGAGTTGTTGGAAAACTAGCAATGAAAGGGTATGATCCTCGTGGGCTTATGGAGACATCTCAAAACTTGAGGTGAAATTCTGCCATGAACGAAAACAATTACTTGCTTGAGATCAACGAAGAGATGAAAACTTATTCCACCAAGAGGATAAAGATCAATCTTGGGTCATGCATAATCACCACAAATAGCAACAACCCTTAGGGAAGGCTTTAGGTGAAATCTTTACCAAGATAACTCCAATGGAGGGATTGATTGGTTGAAAAGATCTCTTAAACAAAGAAAGAATGATGGATTTAAATATGCCACTCTTGAAAACTTGTGAATAATGAAACACGAAGGGAAATTATCAAGAATGACATAACACCACCTCAAAAGATAAGGTAGAAAGAATTGCACTTTGGAATGCAAGATGAAGAATGCTTGAACTCCTGGAAAAAAAACATGTGTTGAGCACCATGTTTATTTGAGAGTATAGCTTGGCGGATCTTAACTTCAAGAGAGATCTTGAAGAACAATTGAAGAATGAAAAAAATCCTTGATGAACCACCATGAAGAAACTCTCGAAGAACTCCGGATAGATAAAAAGAAGGTTGTAAGGAAAAGAAGCTTGAAAAGAATAAGATGAATCCTTGCATTGATTAGATGGAGCTTCGCGATGAAATAACCGAGAAAACTTGGAACTCCAGAAAGAAAGATGAACAAATGAAATCAATAATTTTGATGAACCTCCGGAATAATCACTTGGATGAAACAAGAATAAGAATTACATTATGCTTATCCTTCAACAATTAAATTGATGACAAGCAACGGATTTGGCATACTACTTATCCTCGTAGAAAGGATTAAGAGAGATATAGCGTAACTTGAGAAGGTATTGATGGAACCACCAGTGGGATTTGGAAACAATGAATGAATTTATACGATAACAATGGGAAAGGAATGTTGGACGAACCACCATAAGGATTAGAAGAAGGAACGAAGCAAACAAACACATCACCAGGAAGAATTGGAAAATGAACGAAGATACTTGATAGAATTTATATACAAGTGAATGAAGAGATCCCGAGCAGATTAGAGAATACTTGAATGATGCCTCGGTAAGATTTGGAGAATGATAGCTACATGCTGAGAATGAAGAATTATGACATGATGACCTGATATGAAATGCATGACATGAACAAAATGCAAAACGAAGAGAAAACCCAACCACTGAGGGGGAAATCATATCACATAGCCGAAAATGGCAAGAGTCGGAGTTAAAAATATGGAAAGTTACATCCGGGGTGTTACAGTGAAGCCTTGCGATGATTTAGATGGAGCTTTGCGACGAGATAAAGCGGAAAACTTGGAACTCCGGAAAAGAAAAGATGAAGCATCTCGAACTGAAAATGTGACCTGATGAACAACTCTGGAAATAAGAAATTAGATCACTTGGATGAAACAATAGTAAGAATTACGTTATGCGTATCCTTCAGCAATTTAAATTGATGACAAGCAACAGATTTGGCATACTACTTATTCCTCTTGAAAAGGATTAAGAGAGATATAGCGCAAACTTGGGAAGGTCTTCAACGAACCACCAGTAGGATTGAAACCACGAATAAATTAATATGAGAACATAGGAAGAGGAATCTTGAACAAACTGTCGTAAGAATTAAAATTGAACAAAGAAAAGATAGCAAAACACCGAGAAGAATTTGAAAATGAATGCAGATACTTGAGAGAATTTAGATAGAAGTAAACGAAGAGATCCTGAGCTGATTAGAGAATACTTGAATGATGCCTCGGTAATAATTTGGGGGATGATCGTTGAAAAACTTTCAACAAAGAGAATCTTAAGAGATGATGGCCTTCAGATGATCGAGAAAGGAAAGAAATTCCCAAAATGCTCCGGATGGGTATGAAAAGAATTCTCACAATCGAAAACAACTATGAGGATCACATGAAGTTAGAACCATGAATCTTCAAGAGAAAGGACCAAGATTTAGAGAAAAGCTCTCCTTTGGTCTTCAATGCTGAGAATGACGACGAGAAACACCACCGTGAATTGTTGAGATACTCCGGGAGGATGAAAAACAAGGAGGTTGAGCCAACAATGAAAAATAATTTGAAATCGATCTTGGAAAACATCTAACTGATGAAATTCATTCTTACGTCAAACTTCTAAAAGAATTTGGGAATATCTCCAAAAAAATTAGAAGAGGTAGGTAAGATCCTTGGAAAAGACCTGTGGGCTAGGGCCCACTCAAAAGATACACTGTTGAACGATTTAAATGAGATATTGCGCCGGTTGAATTAAATGAATTGAATGAGATAATAGTCTCCAAATAGCTTGAACGGATCTTGAATGAAAAGACGAGCCTTCTAAGATATCTTCAGCACTCCAGAACAAATGAATAGCGAGAAGTGAATGATTAAGAGGTGCACCGGCATGAGAAAACATTTGAAACAAGGAAAAGATATGATCGACAAAGCTTGAACTGAATCCATCGGAGAAGAAAAGAATGAAGAATGATGAACTTGAAGCTTCCTTAGTATCTTCCTAAGAATCACCGGATAAGAACATTGAAAGAAAAGAATGAAGAGACTTCACATCCATAAGATGGATACTTGATTAAGAAATCTGAGTCCTTCAAGAAAAAGGGTGGGAGGGCGGGAAAGACAAAGACAACTTGGGACGGATGAAACAACCACCGTTGAGGAAAACTGAGATTGGATCTTGCGAATGGGAAAAATGATAGGATCATCTTGAAGAGAAACGCACCGGTTGGAAAGAATTAACATGACAATCTCGATGATCAAGAAGGATTAGTACTCCCATAGAAATATGAGAACACCGCTTGGAGAAGGTATGGAATCAACACTTGACATTGAAGCAACTCGAATACCACAACTCAAAACAAAACAAAACAAAGGATTTGGCTTGCAGAATAAGCTGGAACAAATACATATGATAGAGATTTACCCAATCCCATATCATGCATTTGTCAGAAAGATATTCTAGGAGCTACTTGAATTCCCACCTATAAACTCCCAATACTTTCTGGTTATGCAATCTGGTGTTGGGGATACAGGGAGGCACAATATATATCATACAACTAACAAGCCCTACGCTCCAACTATATCCATCTGTTAACACATAACCAAGAAACCTTCGAAAATCCTGTACCTCAATCTTCGAAAAGCATCCATTATACGAGCTATGGCAATACTCCCGAACTCCCGCCCCAGTATTGGGTGGCGCCGAGGTTATCTCACCAACAACTACATAAAAGAGATTTTTTATGTCGGCAAACTCAGGTATTCCAGAACTGCAACGATAAAATTGTGACGACAACACCTCGGAGCTCAAATCCCCGGGACACTACCACAACCCCTAAATGTCAGGAGGCACCAAGAACAATGTTCTCGCCACAAGAATATGGAACGATTCCAAGATACTCATGTGATCCTAAAAAAATTTAGTGAAATTTGAGGAGAGGAAGACAAAACATCTACGTCAGGAGGCCTCACACGAGCGACGAAGGACCTGAGGAGTAAAAAGAATCCTACTCTCCGTTATATATAATCCTAAGACTCAAAACATTTTGTTCTAGACTCAACAACGTTAGCGATTCGATCAAGCAGGGGGCTCCTAAGTCAGGGATGGCTCTGATACCAACTTGTCACGCCCATGATGCGGCAATAGCTCCCACGTGTCGAGGAACGACTTAGAGGCATAACCGCATAGTGGTTTTGTCGCAACAAGGGTATCTTCGCAAACATCCCATGTAATGAACAAGAGAGGGATAAATAGAGTTGGCTTACACTCACCACGTCACACAATATTTAAATAAGTCATACATCATCAAAGTACACTCATAGTCCGACTACGGACAACCAAATGAAAAAGAAGATAACCCAAATGCCAGATCCCCGATCGTCCCAACTGGGCACCACTACTGATCATCCGGAAACGAAACGTAGTAACGACCAAGGTCCTCGTCAAACTCCCACTTGAGTTCGGTAGCATCACCTGCACTGGTATCATCGGCACCTGCAACTATTTTGGAAGTATCAGTGAGTCACGGGGACTCAGCAATCTCACACCCACGAGATCAAGACTATTTAAGCTTATGGGTAGGATAAGGTAATGAGGTGGAGTTGCAGCAAGCGCTAAGCAAATATGTTGGCTAACTTACGCAAATAAGAGTAAGATGAGAAGCTACGCAATGGTCGTGAAGCTAGAAGTGATCAAGAAGTGATCCTAAAACTACTTACGTTCAAACATAACCCAAAACTGTGTTCACTTCTCGGAATCCACCGAAAAGAGACCATCACGGCTACACACACGGTTGATTCATTTTAATTAAGTCAAGTGTCAAGTTCTCTACAACCGGATATTAACAAATTCACATCTGCCACATAACCATGGGCACGGCTCTCGAAAGTTTATACCCTGCAGGGGTGTCCCAACTTAGCCCATCACAAGCTCTCACGATCAACGAAGGATATTCCTTCTCCCGGGAAGACCCGATCAGTCTCGGAATCCCGGTTACAAGACATTTCGACAATGGTAAAACAAGACCAGCAAGACCACCCGATGTGCCGACAAATCCAGATAGGAGTCGCACGTATCTCGCTCTCATATCCTGATCCAATGACAGAGAGCATGGAGGGGGTTTGGATGGGTTAGTGGGCTTTTTTGGAGGGGTGTTGGGCTGCAACAAGAGAGGGGCTTTTACGGTTACCCGGTTAACCGTTGGGGCATCAAACGACCTCCAAATGGAATGAAATTTGACAGGCGGCCTACCGGAGATGTACCAAGGCCACTCGACAAATCTCAACCCATTACAAGAAAGCTTTTCTCCCGCTCACGAATCGAGATTAGAGGGGTGCAACAAGTGCATGTGGGAGTGTCGGATTGCGAAATGGACAACGGGGAAAATGACCGGATGCATGAGATGAAGACAAATGCAAATGAAATGCACATGATGACATGAGATGAAATGCATGACATGAACAAAATGCAAAACGGAACACAAAAGCCAACCACGAAGGGAATATCATATCACATAGCCGAAAATGACAAGAGTCAGAGTTACAAATATGGAAAGTTGCATCCGGGGTGTTACAGCTAGTCCCTCCTGCCTTTTCCTCTCATGGGAGAAAGGAAAGGGAGGGATGCCACCCTCCCCTGCCTTTCCCCGCACTCCAAATAAGGAAAGAAGGGGGCGCGGCTTGGGAGGGACACCAAGTAGGATTCCTCCTACTTGGGCGCCTCCTTTGGCTGTTACTCCCTCCCTCGCACCTACATATATGTGGGAGGGGGCGCCTAGCACACACCAGATCAACCGTTAGCCGTGTGCAGTGCCCCCTTCCACCGTTTACACCCTCGGTCATATTTTCGTAGTGCTTAGGAAAAGCCCTACGAAGATCACTTCACCATCACCGTCCCCACGCCGTCATACTGACGGAACTCATCTACTACCTCGACGACTTGCTGGATCAAGAAGGCGAAGGACGTCACCAAGTTGAATGTGTGCAGAACGCGGAGGTGCCATGCGTTTGGTACTTGATCGGTTGACGTGAGAAGAAGTTCGACTACATCAACCGCGTTGTGAAATGCTTCCGCATACAGTCTACGAGGGTACATAGACACACTCTCCCCCTCGTTGTTATGCATCTCCATGGATAGATCATTGTGTGGGGATAGATCATTGCGTGGTATTGTGAAATGAAGCGGCCTGGACCAACCTTACATGTCCACGCACATGAGACCGGTTCCACCGACACACATGCAACTAGTTTTTCATAAAGGTGGCTGGAAGGTGTCTGTTTCTCCTACTTTAGTTGAATTGAATTTGACTACAGTCGGTCCTTGAAGAAGGTTAAAACAACAAACTTGACAAAACACCATTGTGGTCTTATGCATACGTAAGAATGGTTCTTGCTAGAAGCCCGTAGCAGCCACGTAAAACTTGCAACAATAAAGTAGGGGACGTCTAACTTGTTTTTGCAGGGCATGTTGTGATGTGATATGGTCAGGACATGATGTGATAAACGTCATTGTATGAGATGATCATGTTCTGTAAGATATCTGGCAACCGGCTGGAGCCTTATGGTGGTCTCTTTATTGTATGAAATGCAAATTCCATGTAATTGCTTTACTTTATCACTATGCGTTAGTGATAGTTGTAGAAGCAATAGTTGGCGAGACGACCACGACTCTATGATGGAGATCAAGGTGTCGAGTCGGTGATGATGGAGATCATGACGATGCTTTGGAGATGGAGATCAAATGCACGATATGATGATGGCCATATCATGTCACATATTTTGATTGCATGTGATGTTTATCTTTTATGCATCTTATTTTTCTTAGTACGGCGTTAGCAATATAAGATGATCCCTTTACTAAATTTCAAGGTAAAAGTGTTCTCCCTGAGTATGCACCGCTGCTACAGTTCGCCGTGTTGAGACACCACGTGATGATCGGGTGTGATAGACTCTGCATTCACATACAACGGGTGCAAGATAGTTTTGCACATGCAGAATACTTGGGTTAAACTTGACAAGCCTAGCATGTACAGACATGGCCTCGGAACACTAGAGACCAAAAGGTCGAACATGAATCATATAGTAGATATGATCAACATAGAGATGTTCACCATTGATGACTACCCCATCTCACGTGTGCTACCTCTTGAGAACTTGCGTTGGTTTTCCCTTGAAGAGGAAAGGGTGATGCAGCAAAGTAGCGTAAGTATTTCCCCCAGTTTTTGAGAACCAAGGTATCAATCCAGTAGGAAGCCACGCATGAGTCCCTCGCACCTACACAAACAAATAAATCCTCCCAACCAACACGATAAGGGGTTGTCAATCCCTACACGGTCACTTACGAGAGTGAGATCTGATAGATATGACAAGATAATATTTTTGGTATTTTTATGATAAAGATGCAAAGTAAAATAAATAGCAAAGGAAATAACTAAGTATTGGAAGATTAATATGATGGAAGATAGACCCGGGGGCCATAGGTTTCACTAGTGGCTTCTCTCAAGAGGATAAGTATTTACGGTGGGTGAACAAATTACTATTGAGCAATTGACAGAATTGAGCATAGTTATGAGAATATCAAGGTATGATCATGTATATAGGCATCACGTCCGAGACAAGTAGACCGACTCCTGCCTGCATCTACTGCTATTAATCCACACATCGACCGTTATCTAGCATGCATCTAGAGCATTAAGTTCAAGAGAACAGAGTAACGCTTTAAGCAAGATGACATGATGTAGAGGGATAAACTCATGCAATATGAAATAAAACCCATCTTGTTATCCTCAATGGCAACAATACAATACGTGCCTTGCTGCCCCTACTGTCACTGGGAGAGGACACCGCAAGATTGAACCCAAAGCGAAGCACTTCTCCCATTGCAAAAAAAGATCAATCTAGTAGGCCAAACCAAACTGATAATTCAAAGAGACTTGCAAAGATAACCAATCATACATAAAAGAATTCAGAGAAGATTCAAATATTGTTCATAGATAAACTTGATCATAAACCCACAATTCATCGGTCTCAACAAACACACTGCAAAAGAAGATTACATCGAATAGATCTCCACAAGAGAGGGGAGAACTTTGTATTGAGGTCCAAAAAGAGAGAAGAAGCCATCTAGCTAATAACTATGGACCCGAAGGTCTAAGGTAAACTACTCACACTTCATCGGAGAGGCTATGGTGTTGATGTAGAAGCCCTCCGTGATCGATGCCCCCTCTGACGGAGCTCCGGAACAGGCCCCAAGATGGGATCTTGTGGATACAGAAAGTTACGGCGGTGGAGTTAGGGTTTTGGCTCCATATCTGGTAGTTTGGGGATACGTAGGTATATATAGGAGGAAGGAGTACGTCAATGGAGCAACAGGGGGCTCACGAGGGTGGAGGGCGTGCCTGGGGGGTAGGCGCGCCGCCCTACCTCGTGGCCTCCTGGTTGATGGCTTGACGTAGGTGAAAGGATCGATGTGGTTGACTAGAGGGGGGTGAATAGGCAACTAACAATTTTTAGCTTTTCTTTAACAATTTAAACTTTGCATCAAAGTATGTTGTCTAGATATGCAACTAGGTGAGCAACCTATATGATGCAACAAGGATAGGAACACAAGCACACAAGATATATGAAACAAATAAGCTTGCACAAGTAAAGGCATGAGATAACCAAGAGTGGAGACGGTGGAGACGAGGATGTGTTGCCGAAGTTCCTTCCCTTTGAGAGGAAGTATGTCTCTGTTGGAGCGGTGTGGAGGCACAATGCTCCCCAAGAAGCCACTAGGGCCACCGTATTCTCCTCACGCCCTCACACAATGCGAGATGCCGTGATTCCACTATTGGTGCCCTTGGAGGCGGCGACCGAACCTTTACAAACTAGGTTGGGGCAATCTCCACAACTCAATTGGAGGCTCCCAACGACACCACGAAGCTTCACCACCATGGACTATGGCTTCGCGGTTACCTCAACCGTCTAGGATGCTCAAACACCCAAGAGTAACAAGATCTGCAAGGGATTAGTGGGGGAAATCAATTATCTCTTGGTGGAAGTGTAGATCGAGGCCTTCTCATCCACTCCCGAGCAAATCAACAAGTTTGGTCGGCTAGGGAGTGAGATCAGGTGAAAATGGAGCTTAGAGCAATAATGGACCTTAGGGGTGGAAGAGGTGAGTCAACGGGGAAGAAGGGGACCCCTTATATATTGTGTGAAAAGGATCCAACCGTTACCCACCAACCAGCCCGCGGCCAGCGGTACTACCGCGCCTGGCCAGCGGTACTACCACAAGGCCGCGCGGTACTACTGCTTGCAACCAAGCGGCACTACTGCACGGCTGTGCGGTACTACCGTACCGACCCACGGTACTGCCGCAACCCCAGCGATAGTAAAGATAAACAGACGCGCAGGAGCTGGGGGCGGTACTTCCGCACGCGCGGTACTACCGCGTCACCCATGCGGTACTGCCGCAAGGCAAAAAACCCCAGCCAAGGGGAAGGGAACTTCCGTGCCTACTTCTGCAAAGAAACGGAAGTAGCAAAAACCCGACACAGTAGTACCGCCGAGGGGCGGTACTACTGCCTGACTGCATAGCGCGGTACTACCGCTCGGCAAAAACAGTACTACCGCGGTAGGTGCGGATGTAAAAAATTACATCCGCCCCTACTACCGCAAAGGGGCGGCACTAGCCTGGTGGGAAGCGGTAGTGCGGCTCTAGGGGAGTGATACTACCGTGGGCACCTGCGGTACTACCGCGGATGCCTACTGTACTACCGTTTTCCTGGGAGCAGTACTACCGCGACCAACCATAGCAGCCAGACAAGGGAGGCAAGAAAACGGAGGAAGCTCCAAGGAAAAAGGAGGGGACAAGAAGGAGACATGTATGTGATGATTCCACCCAAACCTTTCCAACGCGGACCCCCTCTAAATAGTATGGCTTTCCTACGACTCAAATCCACCAAAAACAAACGTAGAAAAGACGCCGTCTTCATCAGTCTTTGAGGGGCACCCAATCGTCTTGTGCCTAGCAATGAAGTGTCTGGAATACTCAAGGCACACGATTAGTCCGCAAATGCGTTGTCATCAATCACCAAAACACTTAGGGATAAATATGCCCTTACAATCTCCCCCTTTTTGGTGGATTGATGACAATACGGGATTTGCACAAGGAAAATAAAATTAAGTAAATGCAAACCCCTCCTCTCTAGAATATAGACGGGCTCCCCCTAGATGTGTGCCACCTAGATGAGTGCTTTGGACTGCACGGCACACGAATACTAGGATCAAAGCTCCCCCTATATTATAGAGACAAGGCATATCTATCACTAGACAAGATAGCACACACATAAGTTAACTACGATAGATAAAGTGCATATGTCTTACACCATATGAGGAAAGGTCTCGAAAGCACAAACCAAACAAGAGCAAACAAGCACAAACGAGGTCCAAAAGACAAAGCAAATAAACACACCAAGCACGACACAACGCAAATCCCTACACTCTCTCCCCCTTTGGCATCGAGACGCCAAAAAGGCAGAGAGGACACCTACACACACGGGGTGGCTCAGGCAGAGAAGTCGTCCCACTACTCCTCGTGCTCCTCGTCAGACTCAGCGGCGGGGATAGTCTCCTCGAAGTCATCCTCTGAACTGGTCCACTTGTATCGCTGCTTTGACATCCACGCAGCCTCAGGTGTGATGGCGTCCTCAGACCCGCCAGACACATCCTCTCCAAAGAGCCTCTTAACCTTCTTGTCACGGCGGCGACTCTCCTTGTCTGCCACGTGAGCCCTGTACTGTCCCTTTGCCTGCATGCAGAAGAGAGTCTTCATCTTGTCCTTTAGCTTCTTGGCCCATGACGGCTCAGAGGAAGGAGTGGTGGACCTAGCAGCACGGTCCTCAGCAACATTCTCAGTAGCACCCGCCTCCTCACCAGCAGCCCTCCTAGCAGAAGAGGCCTCAGCACGGGTAGTGGTGTTGGCCCAGTTGGGCTTGACGCGGAGGCTGATGGACTCATGGCGAATCCAGTCTGGAGCAAGGAACTCATCACCAGGGTACATCTTCTCCCAAGTGGTGGAGAGCAGCCGAAACAGGTACGGTCCATAGATAGGTACCTTGCGAGTGAACACCGCAAACCGAAGCTCACACCACATGATGTGTGAGACATCAAGTGGCTGAGTCTGAGAAGAACGTGCCTCTGCACACAGGAGCAACATGTCCACTAGATATGCATGGACCTTGTCCTTCTCGCCAATGCGTGGGAATAGAGTGTTGCAGAAGATGCGATGCATGATATCCAGAAAGGAGTTTAACACCCAAGTTGACTTGCCATTGGGGAGCACCTTCTCAACAAGGAAAGGCTGAAGCAGGTTCTTGTTGGCAAACTCAGAGTTGGCATGGGGGCGAACACCAACGGGGGTGTGAAGCCCGTCATCAGGAATGTGCAGCAGATCCATGAACTCTTTCCATGTAGCAGACAGCTGACGGCCGTTGGTCATCCAGGTCATCCTCCGCTCCTCCCCGGGATGAAAGTACACTGAGGCAAAGAACTGACAGATGAGCTCAGGGTCATAGTCATGGTGAAAAGAGATCACCGGCTCAATAGCAAACTGCTCCACCAAGTCCAGAGCCTCTCCAAAATAGTCACGAAACTTGTCCTTTTGCATGCAATGCATGTCTATCCACTTGACATCCACAAAGGTATTCTTCTTGCTCTTGATCACATCCAGATAGATGAGAACCTGTTGCTTGTTCCAGAACATCTCGGTGCCTCTGAGCACAGCCCGAGGAGTCACATAGGGATTGATCCTCCGTCATTCAACATACTCAGAGACAGAAATCTCGTCCATGCCCTTAGCAGGTTCCTTTTGCTTGCTGGCAGTGGTATTGACATTGCGCTTGGGGGCATTGGAGCCCTCTTGGGCTTCATCTTGGGGGTTGCGCAGATGCTTGGAGCCAGTGTCACGACTGGGATTGGAACGGCGAGAGCCACCACCTAAGACACAGAAACGCAAAACACCCACAACAGCCAAGAGGGATTAATGCAAAGACCACAACAAAGCAAGAGAAACAAGCAGAAAGCACACATGATAAATGCCTAGAGAGAGATTTGATCCCTATAGTAGTACTGCCGAGTGCTGCGAAGCTAAGATAGTAGTACTGCTCTTAGACGCGGTAGTACCATGCAAGGTCACGGTAGTACCGGGTCTAGGAGTGGTAGTACGACCTTAGCGCCTCGGCTAGCACGGTAGTATCGCGTCTGCTGAGCGGTAGTACCGCACGAGCTAGCACGGTAGTACCGCACCTGACGGGCGGTAGTACCGCACATCAGACACAGTAGTAACGCACCGCGTAAGATCTGAACAAGTTCAAATCTGAGAAAAGCCCACGAAACCACGGCGGTACTACGGTTGGACAAAGCTACCACAAGACAGCATATCAAGTATGATTCATATGCATCATGACTCTCCTACATCCTACTCTTGCATAGATTTGGCCTAAAATCTCAAGAACAACAAGTTTCTCCCCAAAAACCTAGAAGGAAGAGAACAGCCAAGAAAAGGAGGGATTTGGGGAAAAACCTTGGTCCATGGCAAGAGGAAGTGGTGGGGAACGATCCCACCGGTCGGAATCCGAGGAGAGTGGCCGGAGACGGAGATCCAGCGAGGGCCTCCGGCGCCGTTCTTGAGCGAGAGAGAGAGAGAGAGAGAGAGAGAGAGAGAGAGAGAGAGAGAGAGAGAGACGTGGGGAGAGAGACAAATGAATGGGTATGGGGAGTTGGAACTCCCCTGCCCGAGTCATAACCCCCACGCTCCCTCGACGGCGCGGTAGTACTGTGCCCCAACGCGGTAGTACCGCCCGGCGCGGTACTTCCGAAGTGTCGCACCTGAGCGGTAGTACCGTGCTGTGGCACGGTAGTACCATACCTCCCAAAGTGGTAGTACCGCAGCCAGCCGCGGTAGTACCATGAGCTCAAGAAGATGCACGTTTCGAGCACACGAAAAACTGGGTCTTTCCACAAACACTCCGAGCCAACACGACACCACAAGACCACGCAACACACAAAGCCAGAAAGGCACACGACAAATGAAACAACCACGAGACACCACCTCTCCAAAGAGAGGGTAGTGGCCGTAGCCACCTATGTTTGTGTCAATTGGTATGGCACCGCGAAGAATTATCCTTGGGTCCATGACCAAAACTCGTCTTTGAAGCACAAGTACCATCAAACATGGCTAATGTGAAAGACTTGATCGATTTATGCATAATGGGGGAGGGAGAGTTCATTGAGAGAACATCACTCCCCCTATGTCCATGCCTACATCTAAACAGGACAACACGTTGAGTATGGTGGGGTGTGCGAGGGTTCAAGCAACATTGCTCGAATCAATGATATTTAGCTCATGCCTTAACTCACAAAATCTTGCTTCATCCAAGGGCTTCGTGAAGATATCTGCAAGGTTATCATGAGTGTTGACATAGTTGAGCTCGATCTCTCCTCGCCTAATGTGATCCCGGATGAAGTGATACCGAATCTCAATATGCTTCGTCTTGAAGTGTTGCACCGGGTTGAGAGAGATCTTGATGGCACTTTCATTGTCACACCAAAGAGGCACTTTGTCACAAATGACACCGTAATCCTTTAAAGTTTGCCTCGTCCATAAGAGTTGTGCACAACAACTACCGGCTGCCACATACTCCGCTTTGATGGACGAGAGAGACACACAACTTTGCTTTTTGGAAGACCAACTTACCAAAGAGCAACTGATAAATTGGCACCCTCCGGAAGTGGACTTCCTATCCACTTTGTCTCCCGCCCAATCGGAATCTGAATACCCTACAAGCTTGAAGTTTGCTCCTCCTGGGTACCATAGGCCAAAGTTTGGGGTATGAGCCAAATATCGAAAGATTCGTTTGACCGCCACATAGTGACTTTCCTTAGGTGCGGCTTGAAAGCGTGCACAAATTCCCACACTCAACATGATATCTGGTCTAGATGCACAAAGGTAAAGCAAGGAACCTATCATGGAGCGATATACCTTTTGATCCACCGCTTTACCATTGGGATCTATGTCAAGTTGGCACTTGGTGGGCATGGGAGTGGAAGCCGGCTTGACATCACTTACCTTGAATCTTTTGAGCATGTATTGAGTATATTTGGCTTGATTGAAGAAGGTTCCTTCTCTTCTTTGCTTCACTTTGAACCCTAGAAAGAACTTCAACTCTCCCATGGAAGACATCTCGAACTTTGAGGTCATGAGAGCGGCAAATTCCTCATTGAAAGCTTTGTTAGGGGAACCAAAGATAATATCATCAACATATAATTGGCACACAAACAACTCCCCTTTGACCTTCTTAGTAAAAAGAGTGGGGTCGATTAGCCCAACTTCGAAACCACAGTCTTGTAACAACTCGGTAAGGTGGTCATACCACGCACGTGGGGCTTGTTTAAGGTGATAGAGTGCCTTATCAAGTTGATACACATGATCGGGAAAGTAGGGATCCTCGAACCTGGGGGGTTGCTTGACATAAACCAATTAATTAATGGGACCATTAAGAAAAGCACTCTTCACATCCATTTGTTGTAACTTAAAGTTATGATGAGAAGCATAGGCAATCAACATGCAAATAGATTCAAGACGAGCAACGGGAGCAAAGGTTTCACCGTAATCGATACCCTCAACTTGGGAGTAGCCTTGTGCTACCAAACGAGCCTTGTTGCGAATGATAATCCCATGGGCATCTTGCTTGTTCTTAAATATCCACTTGGTTCTGATGACATTGTGGTTCCCCGTCGGTCTTGGCACCAATCTCCACACTTTGTTGTGCTCGAAGTTGTTGAGTTCTTCATGCATGGCATTGAGCCAATCCGGATCTTCTAGCTCCTCATAGACCTTGTGGGGTTCCACACAAGAGACAAACGTGTGATGCTCACAATAATTTGATAATTGTCTACGAGTGCTTACCCCCTTTCGTAAGCTTCCAAGCACATTCGTCATGAGATGATCCTTGGTGGAGAGCTTGGAAGCAACCTTGGCAGCACGACGCTCTAATTCCTCCTCGGGGGTGAGACGAGGAGTGGTCACTTGATCATCTTGAGCGTCGTCTTGAGCTTGTTCTTGTTCTTGAACTTGCTCGGAGGAGAGAACTTGACCTTGGGCATCACTAGATGTGTCAACACCGTCGTGAGCGTGATCTTGCCCTTGGTCATGTTCTTGAGGATGAGGGCCTTCATGTTGTTCTTTGGAAGCGTGTGGGCCTTGGGTTGGTGATGGCTCCACTTGAGTGGAGCTTTGTCCTTCTCCTTCAGCCACAAGGGGTTCCTCAATGGGTAGGATAAAGCCAACACCCATTCTTCTTATGGCTTGGGGAGGAATTTCATCACCTACATCACAAGTGCCACTTTGCTCCACTTGGGAGCCGTTATTCTCATCAAACTCCATGTTACACATCTCCTCAATAAGTCCCGTGGATTTATTGAGGACACGGTAAGCATGAGAGTTTGTAGCATAACCAACAAATATGCCCTCATAAGCTCTAGCCTCAAATTTAGACAACCGAACACCTTTCTTGAGAATGAAACACTTACACCCGAACACCCAGAAGTACTTGAGGATGGGCTTGTTACCGGTGAGTATCTCATATGGAGTCTTGTTCAAGCCCTTGCGGAGGTAGAGCCGATTGGATGCATGACACGCGGTGTTGATGGCTTCGGCCCAAAAGTTGTACGGATACTTGAACTTTGCCATCATGGTCCTTGCTGCATCCATCAACATCCGGTTCTTCCTCTCCGCAACACCGTTTTGTTGAGGGGTGTAAGGTGCGGAATATTGATGCTTGATCCCCTCATCACTAAGAAACTCATCCAAAGTGTAGTTCTTGAACTCGGTGCCATTGTCACTTCTTATTTTCAAGATCTTTGCATTGTATTGAAGTTGTGCTTCATTTGCAAAGTCAATGACGGTTTGTTGGGTCTCGCTCTTCCTCTTGAAGAAATACACCCACGTGTACCTTGAGTAGTCATCCACAATCACCAAGCAATACTTCCTACCTCCAAGACTATCGAAGGATGGAGGCCCAAAGAGATCCATGTGAAGGAGCTCCAAAGGCCTCTTTGAATAAATGATAGTCGTGGGAGGGTGAGCCTTCTCATGTAGCTTTCCTTCGATACAAGCACTGCAAGCACGATCTTTAGCAAAACTAACATTCGTTAGTCCACGGAGATGGTCCCCCTTGAGGAGACTTTGCAAAGATCTCATATTGGCGTGGGCTAAACGGCGATGCCAAAGCCATCCCACATCAACTTTAGCCATTAGGCACGTCGCGGTCTTAGTGGGTCGCTCCGAAAAGTTAATCACATATAGACAGTTCTCGACATGCCCAACAAAGGCTACTTTAAGAGTCTTGCTCCACAAGAGGGCCACGTTATCGATATCAAAGAAAGTGGCAAAGCCCATGATTGCAAGTTGACGAACGGAAAGTAAATTGTATGCAAGGGACTCAACAAGCATGACCTTCTCGATCGTGAGATCATGAGAGATGACCACCTTGCCAAGTCCCAATACCTTAGAATATGAGGTGTCACCCCACTCGACATTGGTGGGCATAGATGGAACCTTGTGCACGTCCACCACCAAGTCCTTGCTTCCGGTCATATGATTTGTAGCTTCGCTATCGAGCAACCATGATCTCCCACCGGAAGCAAACACCTACAAGAGATCAATGCTTGGTTTTAGGTACCCATTTTGTAATGGGTCCTTTGATGTTAGTAACAAGGGTCTTTGGAACCCAAATAGACCATTCAATGTATTGATGAAGAGAACCAACAAATTTGGCATAAACATGCTCATCACTAGCACGGCATAACACATAAGAAGGATTAAAATCGCCGGCTTTGTTGGGAGGGGTGGCATTGCCCTTCTTGACATTGCCACCCTTTGCATTGTTCTTCTTCTTCTCCTCGGAGGCACTCTCTCCCTCCTTCACAAAGGTTTGCATGAGAGGAGGAGGTCGTTTGGTCTTGTCATTCTTCTTCTTGCTCTTGGAGTCGGGCACGTACCCAACCCCTTCCTTGGCCACAACTCCCTTTTGGTTGATCAAGAGATCGTTGAGGTTCTTCTTGCCTTGTATGCAAGTCGCAAGATCTCTCTCAAGTTGCCCCTTTAGCTTAGCGTTCTCCTCAACGAGATGCACATGCTCACAACACGGGTTAGTAGCATTTGCATTATCAATTAACATCATACGAGGGAAAGTGGCTTTTTCCTTGGTTAGCTTTACTTGAAGTTGATCATGAGACTCTTTGAGGCTAGCATGAGCACCCTTCAAGACCTTGTGAGCCTTGTCAAGTAGATCAAACTCCTCTTTGAGTCTAGCAAAATCAACCTCAAGTTCGGCCTTCTCGGAGTTTAGCACATGAGAAACAATGAGGACATGATCATAATCTTTCTTTAACTTAGCATGATCAACATTGTGTGACTCCTCAAGAGCCAAACGAAGACCACGCTCTTCCTCAAGAGCATTGGAAAGATCCGAAATCTCATCGGCATAGTCACGACTATGCCCTTCCATCTTAGTGATGGTGTTTTTGTGAGCCTCGATCATGTCATTGGCTTCACCAAGTTGTTCCAAGAGAGCAACAAAGTGCTTCTTGGATTTTCCCTTGATTTTGCCCATAAAGGCCTCAAACTCATTAGCCTCCACATTAGTTTCCTCAAGTTCATTAATGCTATCCGTCGGAGAAGGATGATTAATGATGGTAGTTTTGATGTTGGAGGTTACCTTGTTGGTGGCTTTAGCCATGAGGCACTTGGCGGTGATGCTCTCATTGGTGAGTCGAAGAGAGACACCCGTGGAATCGTCGCAATGGAAACGGAGGCCATGGAAACTGAGGGAGTCCTGGATTAGGGGGTATTCGGGTAGCCGGACTATACCTTCAGCTGGACTCCTGGACTATGAAGATACAAGATTGAAGACTTCGTCCCGTGTCCGGATGGGACTTTCCTTGGCGTGGAAGGCAAGCTTGGCGATGCGGATATTCAAGATCTCCTACCATTGTAACCGACTCTATGTAACCCTAACCCTATCCGGTGTCTATATAAACTGGAGGGTTGTAGTCTGTAGGCAATCAACTCCATACACAACAATCATACCATAGGCTAGCTTCTAGGGTTTAGCCTCCTTGATCTCGTGGTAGATCTACTCTTGTACTACCCATATCATCAATATTAATCAAGCAGGACGTAGGGTTTTACCTCCATCAAGAGGGCCCGAACCTGGGTAAAACATCGTGTTCCCTGCCTCCTGTTACCATCCGGCCTAGACACACATTTCGGGGCCCACTACCCGAGATCCGCCGGTTTTGACACCGACATTGGTGCTTTCATTAAGAGTTCCTCTGTGTCGTCGCCTTTAGGCCCGATGGATCCTTTGATCATCAACAATGATGCCGTCCAGGCTGAGACTTTTCTCCCCGGACAGATCTTCGTCTTCGGTGGCTTCGCTCTGCCGGCCAATTTGCTCGGCCACCTGGAGCAGATCGAAAGCTACGCCCCTGGCCATCAAGTCAGGTTTGGAAGCTTAAACTACACGGCTGACATCCGCGGAGACTTGATCTTCGACGGGTTCGAGCCACGGCCAAGCGCGCCGCACTATCTCGAGGGGCATGATCTAGCTCTGCCCCCGGACAGTGTCATGGAGGCCGCACACGCATCGGTTCCGACCCCTAACTCGGAGCCTATTGCGCCAATCGAGGATGAGCAGTTGGACGTCACCTCAGGGGCTGCGATCCCGAAACCGATCGAGCCGAACGCTAGCCCCGCACTCTGCACGACCCGTCATTCCGAGGATCCGGACTCCTCCCCGGACTTTGAACCCCCCGTGCCCCTGCCAATCGAATCCGATTGGGCGCCGATAATGGAGTTCACCGCCGCAGACATCTTTCAGCATTCGCCCTTTGGCGACATCCTGAATTCTCTTAAGTCTCTCTCTTTATCAGGAGAGCCCTGGCCGGACTACGGTCAGCGAGGGTGGGATACGGACGATGAGGAAATTCAAAGCCCACCCACCACCCACTTTGTAGCCACTGTTGATGATCTAACCGACATGCTTGACTTCGGCTCTGAAGACATCGACGGCATGGACAATGATGTAGGAGACGAACAGGAACCAGCACCTATAGGGCGCTGGAAGGCCACCTCGTCATATGACATATATATGGTGGATACTCCAAAAGATGGAGATGGCGATGGAACAGTGGGGGTGACGCCCCTAAGAAACAGCCAAAACGCCGGTGTCAGCGGCGCCGCTCTAAATCCCGCCAAAGCAAAAACGGTGATTCCGGCACGGGAGATAATACTACCCCGGATAGCGCCGAAGAACACCCACCTCAGCAAGATTCAGCACAGGAAGATGGAGAAGCCAGCCCTCATGAGAGAGCGGTAGACCGAGAGGTCGAGGATGATAACTATACGCCTCCCTCCGAAGAAGAGGCAAGCCTCGATGATGACGAATTCGTCATACCATCAGACCCCGCCGAACAAGAGCGTTTTAAACGCAGGCTTTTAACCAAGGCAAGCAGCCTCAAGAAAAAGCAGCAACAGCTTAGAGCTGCCCAAGATTTGCTAGCTGACAGATGAACTGAAGTCCTTGCGACCGAAGAGTATATATGATTCCAGATTAAGCCCTCAAGGATTAAGCCCAAAAGAACAACCTATAAAGGCGTTATACCAGGTGTAGAAGCCAACTGTACAGGCTCTGTAACACTTGACGTGGTCTTCGGATCCCCGGACAATTTCCGAAGCGAAGAGTTAATCTTCGATATAGTCCCGTTTCGCAGTGGCTATCACGCCCTGCTCGGACGAACCGCATTCGCAAAGTTCAATGCGGTGCCGCACTACGCATATCTCAAGCTCAAGATGCCAAGCCCTCGAGGAGTAATTACGGTCAACGGAAACACCGAATGCTCCCTCCGTACGGAGGAGCATACGGCGGCTCTCGCAGCGGAGGTACAAAGTAGCCTTCTCAGGCAATTCTCCAGTCCGGCCATTAAAAAGCCAGACACTGCCAAGCGCGCCCGGAGTAACCCACAGCAGGACCGCCTGGCACACTCTGAGCAAGCGTAGCAATGCGGCCCCAACCCCAGCTTTCGCGACATAGCGAAATCAGTACCTCGCATACCTAACTACGCCCTTGAAATACCATGGGCACAGGGGAAGGGGCACAATAACGGCACACCCAAAATACGGCTTAAAACGTACTAGGGGATGTCGGATTCTTTTTTTTAATTTTTCTTACTTTCAGGACTCCATATGTCGGACAACCTGTTCGGCAATTCGACTGCCGCACAAACGATGCAAGATCCAGGGAGGCAGACAAGCCGTGCCGCATTATGGAACTCCCAGCTGGTCTCTGTTACGAGCGGTATACCTGTTTTAAATACAATTCCGCGGCCTGCCCCTGGTCAGGACATACTGAATAGTCCAATATCTTTTGCTTACCGCACTATTTGTATCGTTCGGCTTTGATAAATAGCCTCTCTATAAACAATGCTTAGCTTCTTGTCTATTTTGTGCATTATCTTCTTTTCACATTTATGTTCATTAAATGACATGATTGCACCCGTACACCATGGTACGGCAAACACGCCAGGGGCTTCAGTACCCCTCATAATGGTGTGAGAAGTCCGTACACTTTCACAAGTGCGGCACCCCGAACTTATAGCACTATATGCATTGGCTCCGAATCATGATTTGGGTCAATAGTTGGGTTTGCCCGGCTCCTATGTTTTGGTGCCTTACGTTCCGCTCTATCGGCTAAGGTAGCACTAGGAGAACCACTGCGATTGTGCCCCGGTTCAGCTGGGTTAAGCACCTCAGTGGAGAAAGCTAAAACTGACTGTCATGATGTGGCGAGAGACCGGTCACTGTTTGAGAGGTTTTTCGAGTCCCTAAAGGCTTATGCCGCTTCGAGCGAGGAGCTGGCTTTGTCCGGCCAAGGAGTGGATAGCGCCCCGAACTCGGTCTTCCGAACTAGGGGCTTCGCCGAAATTTAAAATTATAGAGTTCTATGGATAAGTGAGAGTGTTCAAGCATTATAGTCCGATTACCTAGTTCGTTGTGCTGAGCGCCTCCCTCGAAGGACCCAACTATGGGAAAAAGAGCGCTCAGGTTTATCCCGAACACCCCAGCACTAGTGGCACGGGGGCGGAAGCCGACGACTAGCCATCTCTCAATTTTTGATAAACGGCCACACAGAAAGTAATATTTTAAATTCAATAAGCATTGCTTAGCACATATGAACAAGTTTTCAGCGCACAGGATAAACACGAGCGAGTTAGTTCAAATATCACATCCTTGGTACATTCATCTGCCACAAGGCGGGCACCTGCAAGAACATCCTTGTAGTAATTCTCGGGCTTGCGATGCTCCTTCCCCGGCGGCGGCCCGACCTTCACAAGCTTCTCACCATCCAGCTTACCCTAGTGCACCTTTGCACGGGCAAGGGCCCGACGGGCACCTTCGATGCAGACGGAGCGCTTGATGACCTCAAGCCTTGGACAGGCCTCCACCAGCCGCTGCACCAGCCCGAAATAGCTCCCAGGCAGGCCCTCTCCGGGATACAGCCGAACTATGAAGCCCTTCATGGCCTACTCGTCCGCCTTGTGGAGCTCGACCAGCTGTTTCAGCTGGTCGCTCAAGGGCACAGGGTGTTCGGCCTCAGAATACTGAGACCAGAACACCTTCTCCGTCGAGCTACCCTCTTCAGCTCGGTAGAATGCGACGGTGTCGGATACGCTGCGGAGAAGATCTGCGAATGCCCCTGGAGAGCTCCGGATTCAGGTAAGTAACAGGTAGTTCACTTTTATATTTCTGCTTTGCATAAAGAATGCCTTATCCGCTGCTATCTTCCTCATCTCCTCCAACTCTTGGAGGGCCTTTTGGGCTTCGGCCTTGGCAGACTTGGCAGCCTCTAGGGCCGTTGCAAGCTCAGATGCTTGCGCCTTCGACTCCAGCTCCAAACTCTCATGTTTTTTCATGAGAGCCTGAAGCTCTTGCTGCACCTCGCCGACCTGAGCTCCAAGTCTGTCTCGCTCGGTGCGCTCCGCGGCCGTTTTCTTTTCGGCCGCAGACAGCGCCTGCTTAAGGGTCGCGACCTCAGTCGTGTCCCCTACAATAAGCAGTACAATCCTGTTACTCTTTTTGCAATCAAGCCTTTCTATAGGCACTTTTTCTGTAAGGTATTTCTTACCTTCTTCCTCCTCGAGCCGCCGCTTGGCAAGGCCGAGCTCTTGCTCGATCCGCTCGAGGTCCTGCTTCAGGACACCCACCTCCGCAGTCAGTGCGGCGGTGGATAGCAGCGAAGCCTGCATACGCATATTGACTCTTTTTTGTTAGACTCCTGCGATATTTAATAGATCCTCTATTCGGCTTTTCTTTCCGAACGCCAAACAGAGCATCAGGGGCTACTGTCTATGCGGTAATATTTATTCATATTTTTACTTACCTCGAAGCCTGTTAGAAGGCTAGCGCAAGCTTCAGTCAGTCCGCTCTTGGCGGACTGAACCTTCTGGATCACCGTACTCATAATAGTACGGTGCCCCTCGTCGATGGAGGCGTCGTCAAGCACCTCCAGCAGATTGTCCGGCACCTCTAGTTGGACGGAGGCCGCCGGCTCAGAAAGCTTGCTCCTCTTGGAAGGAGTTCGCCTACCGTGGTCCGGAACTGATTCCGGCGCGGTGTCCGGCACAAAGCCGGACTTAGAGCCCTGGGGAGCCTTATCCCCTTCACTCCTGGAGTCCGGGAGGTTGCCTTGCGGCTCCTCCGGGACCACCTCCTCCTGCCCCGGAGCTTGTCAGGACGCCACTTCGGTGTCGTCTGCAGTGCGGGGGGAGACAGCGGGCAGAACTAAGTTCACGTCCGATGAGTCCAGGGAGTCGCCCGACGATTCGTCGAATTCGGCCCGGGGCGGACTGCATAATTACATTCGACATTAGGGAAAGCTGTGCAACAAAGGAACATCATGAGTTACTCTGATATCCAAACTTACGATTTCGCCGGACGCTTGGCCCTGCTCAAAGGCAGGCTATCCCCAGTCCCCAGCCCGGTGAGAGCGTAGTGTTCGTGTCTCACTTCCTTCGGGGTTAGGCTCCCGATGGACCCCTTTGTGAGGGGACTGCTGTTTTATTACGGGCTAGAATTCCACGACTTAGCTCCGGAGTCCATCCTCCATATCTCCTCGTTTATCATTGTATGCGAAGCGTTCCTTCGTGTTACCCCTCACTTCGGATTATGGCTCAAGACTTTCAAAGTGGAGCCGAAGATGATCAAGGGACGGCACGCAGAGTGCGGAGGCGCTGTTATAAGCAAAAAAATTCTGATGCTCCATGGCCCGAGGGCTCTTTTCAAGAGGAGCTAGGCTTGTGGCAACGAGAGTGGTTTTATATCACCACTCCCCGGAGCACCAAGTGGGTGGCGCTTCCTGCCTTTCGCTCGGGTCCCCCACCACGGCTAGCGTCATGGGTTAACAGAGGGTTAGATTGGGGTTTGCCCAAAGACGTGCCCTTGTTACAGGGCCGCATTAAGGATCTCTTGGAAGGAGACCTCAGCCTGGTCAAGGTGACGCAGGTCATGCTGATTCGCCGAATATTGCCCCGCAAACGTTGCTCCCTTCGCCTGCGGGAGTTTAATCCAGAGGGACCGCGAGCTCTCCAGATTTTCATGGGCGCAACACCCGCGGAGATGTATAAACTGTTCTTCGGATCACAAGAGATGTGTCCGGATTTAACCGAGGATGCAGGCCTAAGCTGCAATCGCCCGGATACTCAAGTAAGCAACCTTGTGCCCAGACCTTCTATCCGTATAATTGTCATAAACTTGCCCCTAAAAGAGCCATCCTTCTAAACAGGAGTGGATAGCGAAGGCAAAGCTGATCAGGTGTCCGGCTCCCCTTCCCGAAACCAGGCCGGATCCCGTGCTGGTCAGGATGCTGGAGATAATGCCTTTGGAGGGAAGCAAGGGGGAGGACAAGGAAACTATGGCCTCCTCGAAGGAGGCTGCTCCGAAGGGAGGAACCGACAATTCCTCTCCTAAGGGGAAGAAGAGAGCCGCCTCTGACGACCCGGAAACCATGGCCTCGAAGTGGGGGGGAAAATCCTCGTCAGAGGGTCCGACGCCGGGGAGTTCCTCGGCCGAACTACGCCCTCAAGGGGATCATCCCTCCAGCGAGCCGTAAGTAGAGAAAGATTTTCCTTTTGAGGGATGAGGGAAATCCTTGATTTATATCTGAGAAGATTAACCGAATTTTTACCTTGTAGCTCGGACCTCAGCCCTTCTCAGCAGAGCTCGTCTTCGGGGGATCTCCTTCCGGAGATGATGGAGAGCGGGACGCCTCCCCCTGCCATGCTGCCTAGCGAGGCGGGCGACCCTGAGGTGTCGTCGCGGAGGGTTTCTCTGAATCCGGCAGGGGCGGAAGATAGCTATGTGGCCCCCCGAGGTTCTCCGCGTCCGGCCTTCGAAAGAGGTCGTGGGACAAGTCCGGCACCGTCTGGTGCTCGGCCGGAGGACCTAAAGATTCTGCTGGGGTGAGCTTCTATCTCGGAGGAGCATCGTGCATTGATGGGCACGGTGATTGAAAGGATCTCATCCGCAAAGAGCGGATTGCATGAGGCCGTCAAAAGTTTACTGACGGGTTTTGAGGTACATTAGATAATGTACACTTTTGTCAGTTGCGCATGAATAAGATGCGCCCTGTGTAGATAGTAGCCCCTGAGACTCTGCGCATCGTCAAGAAATGACGGCACGCGGAGGATCATAATCCCAAGTCTAAGATGTCGCCTTTGAATGTAGGCGGCAGGGTGTCCGGAATCGAGCCGAACTGATGATTTTGCTAAACTAAAGCGGCAACTGGACGTGGCAGGTGCCGACGTCGCGCTTGTCAACAAGCGGCTTGATGAGGCTCAAGGTATGTAATTCCTCGGGCGGCATCAGGTAAGAAGAGTTTTATGCCAGTGTCTTACGAGGTGTGTGCTTGACGCAGATGGTGCGGCCGCCGTGGAGAGTCTTAGGGCAGAACTTGCCCGAGCTAAAGAACAAGCCAGAGAAAGTGATGCGGCTGCCAAGAAAGCCCTTGAAGAGCTGAGAGCCGAACAGGCTGCTCATTGCCGAAGCAAGGAAGAGATGGCCAAGATGGCCGAAAAGTTAAAGAGTGCTGCAGACTGTTGCAGACTTTGAGAAAGAATACCAGGCGAAATAGACGGACTTAGAGAAGGCCGTTGCCAATGCCAAGGACGCGCGCTCTGCGGTGAGAGCTACGAAGGAGGAGCTGCGTCAGGCCGAACAGATTGCGGCTAGAAAGCCCTTTATGTTGCGAAGGAAATTTTGCGATCCGAAGTTTACTCCCTTGGACCGGATGTGGAGTGTGGAGGATACCTATCTGGATTTGGCAGCGAGTGCTGCTGATGCGACCGAACACTTTCGAGATCAGAAAGATCGCGAAGTGGAAAAGCTTTTCTGGTCGCAGTTTCACAATCCAGAGCGTCCATTGGCAGTGGACGATCGTTTGGCTCAATGGGCCGAACTGAATAGGTTGTCCGAACTCGCCATGAAGTACGTCATGGGTCATCCGTGGTCGGGGAGATCGGAGCCGAAGAGTTATTTTAGCTTGGTGCAGCAATTCCTTGACGCGGTGCCGCGTATTAATGCAATGAAGAGGTCATCATGCATAGAGGGTGCAAGGATGGCTCTTTTCCGTGTCAAGACATACTGGGCAGAGATGGAGACCACCGTTGTTGCATCCCGAGATTCGGACAAAAGTCGAGTACCCTCCGAGCACTATTTTCAGGAAGTCCTTGAAGGCGCTCATGTAATAGAGACGCAGTGCTCGAAAGATGCTATGTTATGATAGCATATGTAATTATAAAGTAATATTTTGATAAACTGTAGTGGCCTTTTTATACTTGTTCCTTCAAGTATTGGGAACACCTACTGTGCGGCCGTTTTAAGATATATATATATATACAAAATCCAAAAGATGGCAGTCGTTGGCTTCAGCCCCCACGCACATAGTGCGGGGGTGCTCGCAGAAGACGCATTTTCACACTTAACCCAACGTCTTGGTCCTACAAAGGAGGTGATAGCGCAGCGGGCCAGGCAACCAGACTATAATGCTTTAACACTTTCACTTAGCCATAGGAGCTTGACAGTGAGACTATTTAGGTAGCCTCTTGGTGGCGACTGCACTCGCCCGAGTTCGGGGCGCATATGTGCCTGACCGGGAAGCGGCCCTTCGTTAAAGTGGAGGAATCCGATAGATTCCGATAGGTCATCGAGTGGCTGATCAGTCTCACGCTACATCATGATAGTCAGTTTTCGGCTTTCTCTACTGAGGTGCTTGCCCGGCCGAACCGGGGCACAATCGCAGTAGTTCTCCTGGTGCTACCTTAGCCGATAGAGCAGAACGTAAGGTAGCCGAACTCAGGAGCCGGGCAACCCAACATTTGACCAAAGACATGATTCGGAGCAGATGCATATAATGCCGAAACTCGCGATGCCGAACACTCCCTAAGGTGTTCGGTCTTTATGAGTGCAGGCGAAACAACACTCTTTATTAAAAAAGCCCCTAGTGTCCAGGTACGTGCAAAAATTCTGATGTGGCCACATGCCAAGACGCCAGCCTCCTCCTTTGGTTATATCAGGAAAAACCAGGGGATGTGTATCAACAAGAGACAGTAAAAAAGGTTTACGCAGGGTCTTAATCTAAAAAGAATCCTTTAGGATGGGTCCCTACTGCACGTCTGCGCCTGTGTCTCCGTTGTGCCGTATCCTGGACGGGCGCCGCATGACGTTCATCTGTAAAAGAGAGGAACGGAGTTGAAAACGGGTCGTGCCGAACAAAAGTTTAAAATAAACAAAGTATAAAGTAAAATATATAAAATTGAGCTTTATTGTCTCTTATTGTATATGCATGGAGCCCCTGGTGGGGGTATATGGCCACTAAGCCTGCATCAATGATGATTTTTTTCCCGAACTCGTCTATCCGCGTTCGTGGTCTTTAATGACCTATTTTGAAGTTTTTTGGCCGGTGAGGCCATTTTATTGTGGGGCTATCAAAGTGGCCGCACAGTCCTCCGCTTGGGGAGGCGCACTTTAGTGCTTCCCATTCAAAGAGATGATGCCTCGTGGACCGGGCATCTTAAGCATGAGAGATGCATAATGCGGTATTGCGCTAAAGCGGGCGAAAGATTCGCGTCCCAGTAGTGCTTGATAGCGACTTGAGAACGGGACGATATGGAAGGTCAGCTTTTCGCGGCGGAAGTTATCGGCAGAGCC
Source organism: Triticum aestivum (assembly GCF_018294505.1). Taxonomy (NCBI): domain Eukaryota; kingdom Viridiplantae; phylum Streptophyta; class Magnoliopsida; order Poales; family Poaceae; genus Triticum; species Triticum aestivum. The sequence continues at coordinate 357,755,493 of NC_057803.1, forward strand.
GAATAAAACTTCGAGCCGGAGAAAACCCATACAATGGGTGTCCGGACCAGGTGTTACCCCCCCTTGAAAAGAGGTTTTGCTGCGGCGGATTCTTGCTGGGTTTATCCCCATGTGATGGATTGTATCCTGATATATCAGGTTTAGTCCACTACCGCCGTCCATAAGGACATTTGAAAACCGGAGTCCGCCAATTATTGGATCGAGTATCAAGGCACTCCAGCCTGCATTCTTGATATTTCTAGAATAATCTAGCTGATCGAAGATGATTGGTTTTGACAACCAGTGGCGGGACCCTTTGGGGATAGGCCGTGTGGTGCGTACCTTTATGGCGCCGCACGTTTTGTTATGTGAAGTAAGTTCACTGTTTTTACTTCTTGTGGGAAGTTCTTTTGTTTCCTGGTGCTCTGCTTTTGGGGTTCGTCCTTGTCTTCGCTTGGTGTGTCGAGCCCCTTGTGTTCGGCATTGAGTCTGCCAGATTGTTTGAAAACCCAACAATCTCTGTGGGTATGGTTAGCAGGCTTCCCGGGAGTACTGTGTATCTGACATATCCTGTCCAGGATTTTATTTAGGTTGGATGGATCGTCCCTGTTATCCTGTGGGGGCGATTTTTCCTGATTTTGTCGTGAGCCTTTGAATCCGGCATTGACTGCCGTGCTCTTCGGACTTTTGTCCTTAGTCCAGCGACGGTCCTTGTTGCGTCGCAGTTTTCTGTTTCCATCCCTAATTTCGGATGTACTTGGGTCGCCAGGGCTGCACCTTGCCAACTAGCTGTCCTCCCCCTGCACAAAAGCGGGTCATGAGGCTTGTTAGTGCGGCCATTGTTCTTGGCTTTTCTTGGCCGAGGTGTCTGGCGAGCCATTCGTCTCGGACGTTATGCCTGAAAGCTGCTAAGGCTTCGGCGTCCGGACAGTCGACTATCTGATTCTTTTTAGTGAGGAATCTATTCCAGAACTGCCGAGCTGATTCTCCGAGTTGCTGAGTTATGTGACTAAGATTGTCTGCATCCGGAGGGCGGACATAGGTCCCTTGAAAGTTTGCTCGGAAAGCATCCTCGAGCTCTTCCCAGCTTCCAATTGTGTTTTCGGGAAGGCTTTTAAGCCAATGCCGGGCTGGCCCTTTAAGCTTAAGGGGTAAATATTTTATGGCGTGGAGATCATCTCCTCTAGCCATGTGTATGTGGAGGATATAATCCTTGATCCAGACTCCAGGGTCTGTTGTTCCATCATATGCCTCTATGTTTACGGGCTTAAATCCCTCTGGAAATTCATAGTCCAGGACCTCATCGGTGAAGCATAGGGGGTGTGCGGCGCCCCTGTATTTGGGTGTACCGGATTCTGATGATGGATTCATAGCGTTGCTTACGAGAGCTTGCTTTCTTGGCCCATAAATGGACCTGACTGGGCCATGGTGCGAATCCTTAAGTGGGTCGCATGCCGATTTAGGTGCGGCGCCGCTTGCTGCTTTATGGGGTCATCTATCCGACCGTGTGGCTTTCTCATTTTTTGAATGCGAGGGCTCTAGGGCCTCTTCGTCGAATTCAGGCAGTAGCTTTCTTTTCGGATAGCTTTTAGTGCGGCGACTGTCGCCGTATTTATCTGCGGTATTGATTACTTTGCTCCATCTAATACGGAGTGCATCTTCTGCTGTTTTTAGCTTCCGCTTCTGCTTTTTTAGGCTGTGTGCAGTTGCAACGAGCCTCTCGTGGAGATTCTTCTGCTCCATAGGTTTATCCGGCGTGAGGTCGTCCGGAATGTCGTTTTTGCCGGAGGAGGGATGTTCGGTTTCTCTATCCATGTTGCCCTGTTCGGATGGTTGCTCTAAGGCCTGCTCGTCGTCTACCGGCTCGTCCTACTCTATGGCTGGGTTTTTGTCGAGGCAGGGCTTGGGTCGGCGTTTACGCTGACGTTTTGATTGCTTTTCGAGGGGTCGATCTCCCGTCTCATCCCCTTTTTCCTCGTTGTCACTTCCTTTAGGGGTATCCACCTTGTACACATCATGAGATGAGGTGGCTGTCCAATGCCCTATGGGCGTTGGTTCGTCGGTATCTCCTGCATCGTCATCCATGATGTCGATGTCTCCGGAGTCGAAGTTGAGCACGTCGTTTAAATTGTCGACAGTGGCTACCAAGTGGGTCGTGGGTGGGCTTTGAATTTCCTCAACGTCCGCATCCCACCCTTGCTGACCATAGTTCGGCCAGGGCTCTCCTGATAAAGAGAGAGACTTAAGAGAATTCAGGATGTCGCCAAAAGGCGAATGTTGAAAGATGTCTGCGGCGGTGAACTCCATTATCGGCGCCCAATCGGATTCGATTGGAAGGGGCGCAGGGGGTTTGGAGTCCAGGGAGGAGTCCGGATCCTCGGAGTCACGGGTCGTGCAGAGTGCGGGGCTAGCGTTCGGCTCAATCGCTTTCGGGATCGCAGCCCCCGAGGTGACGTCCAACCGCTCATCCTCGATTGGCGCAATAGGCTCCGAGTTAGGGGTCGGAACCGATGCGTGTGCGGCCTCCAAGACACTGTCCGGGGGCACAGCTAGATCATGCCCCTCGAGATAGTGCGGCGTGCTTGGCCGTGGCTCGAGCCCGTCGAAGATCAAGTCTCCGCGGATGTCAGCCGTGTAGTTTAAGCTTCCAAACCTGACTTGATGGCCAGGGGCGTAGCTTTCAATCTGCTCCAGGTGGCCGAGCGAATTGGCCGGCAGAGCGAAGCCACCGAAGACGAAGATCTGTCCAGGGAGAAAAGTCTCACCCTGGACCGCATCGTTGTTGATGATCAAAGGAGCCATCGGACCTAAAGGCGACGACATAGAGGAACTCTCAATGAAAGCACCAATGTCGGTGTCAAAACCGGCGGATCTCGGGTAGGGGGTCCCGAACTGTGCGTCAAGGCCGGATGGTAACAGGAGACAAGGGACACGATGTTTTTACCCAGGTTCGGTCCCTCTCGATGGAGGTAATACCCTACTCCTTCTTGATTAATATTGATGATATGGGTAGTACAAGAGTAGATCTACCACGAGATCAAGGAGGCTAAACCCTAGAAGCTAGCCTATGGTATGATTGTTGTATATGGAGTTGATTGCCTACGGACTACAACCCTCCGGTTTATATAGACACGGATAGGGTTAGGGTTACATAGAGTCGGTTACAATGGTAGGAGATCTTGAATATCTGCATCGCCAAGATTGCCTTCCACGCCAAGGAAAGTCCCATCCGGACACGGGACGAAGTCTTCAACCTTGTATCTTCATAGTCCAGGAGTCCGGCTGAAGGTATAGTCCGGCTACCCGAACACCCCCTAATCTAGGACTCCCTCAGTTCCCTTGGAGGCGGCGACCGAACCTTTACAAACTAGGTTGGGGCAATCTCCACAACTCAATTGGAGGCTCCCAACGACACCACGAAGCTTCACCACAATGGACTATGGCTTTGTGGTGACCTCAGCCGTCCAGGATGCTCAAACACCCAAGAGTAACAAGATCCGCAAAGGATTAGTGGGGGGAATCAAATATCTCTTGGTTGAAGTGTAGATCGAGGCCTTCTCAACCACTCCCGAGCAAATCAACAAGTTTGGTTGGCTAGGGAGTGAGATCGGGCGAAAATGGAGCTTAGAGCAATAATGGAGCTTAGGGGTGGAAGAGGTGAGTCAACGGGGAAGAAGGGGACCCCTTATATAGTGTGGGAAAAGGATCCAACCATTACCCACCAACTAGCCCGCGGCCAGCGGCACTACCGCGCCTGGCCAGCGGTACTACCGCAAGGCCGCGCGGTACTACTGCTGTGCGGTACTACCGTACCGACCCACGGTACTGCCACAACCCCAGCGACAGTAAAGATAAACAGACGCACAGGAGCTGGGGGCGGTACTTCCGCACGGGCGGTACTACCGCGCCACCCATGCGGTACTACCGCAAGGCAAAAAACTCCAGCCACGGGGAAGGGAACTTCCATGCCTACTTCCGCAAAGAAACGGAAGTAGCAAAAACCCGACACAGTAGTACTGCCGAGGGGCGGTACTACTGCCTGACTGCATAGCGCGGTACTATCGCTCGACGAAAACGGTACTACCCCAGTAGGTGCAGATGTAAAAAATTACATCCGCCCCTACTACCGCAAAGGGGCGGCACTAGCCTGGTGGGCAGCGGTAGTGCGGCTCCAGGGGAGCGGTACTACCGTGGGCACCTGCAGTACTACCGCGGATGCCTACGGTGCTACCGTTTTCCTGGGAGCAGTACTACCGCGACCAACCACAGTAGCCAGACAAGGGAGGCAAGAAAACGGAGGAAGCTCCAAGGAAAAAGGAGGGGACAAGGAGACGTGTACGTGATGATTCCACCCAAACCTTTCCAACGCGAACCCCCTCTTAATAGTACGGCTTTCCTACGACTCAAATCCACCAAAAAGAAACGTAGAAAAGATGTCGTCTTCTTCAGTCTTCGAGGGGAAGCCAATCGTCTTGTGCCTAGCAATGAAGTGTCTGGAATACTCAAGGCACACGATTAGTCCGCAAATGCATTGTCATCAATCACCAAAACACTTAGGGATAAATATGCCCTTGCAGTAGGGTCCAAGTCCTCTAGATCACGGTCGTTCCGGAAATCATGTTCTCGAAGGTTTCATTCCGTTTGGACTCCGTTTGATATTCTTTTTCTATGAAACTCTGAAATAGGCAAAAAACAGCAATTCTGGACTGGGCCTCCGGTTAATAGGTTAGTCCCAAAAATAATATAAAAGTGTATAATAAAGCCCAATAATGTCCAAAATAGAATATAATATAGCATGGAACAATCAAAAATTATAGATACGTTGGAGACATATCAAGCATCCCCAAGCTCAATTCCTGCTCATCCTCGAGTAGGTAAATGATAAAAACAGAATTTTTGATGTGGAATGCTACTTGGCATAATTTCAACGTAATTCTTCTTAATTGTGGTATGAATATTCAGATCCGAAAGATTCAAGATAAAATTTCAATATTGACATAAAAATAATAATACTTCAAGCATACTAACTAAGCAAGTATGTCCTCTCAAAATAACATGGCCAAAGAAAGTTCATCCCTACAAAATCTATAGTTTAGTCATGCTCCATTTTCGTCACACAAGAATGCTCTCATCATGCACAACCCCGATGACAAGCCAAGCAATTGTTTCATACTTTAGTAATCTCAAACTTATTCAACCTTCACGCAATACATGAGCGTGAGCCATGGATATAGCACTATGGGTGGAATAGAATATAATGATGGGGGTTATGTGGAGAAGACAAAAAAGGAGAAAGTCTCACATCAACGAGGCTAATCAATGAGCTATGGAGATGCCCATCAATTGATGTTAATGCAAGTAGTAGGGATTTCCATGCAACAAATGCACTAGAGCTATAAATATATGAAAACTCAACAAAAGAAACTAAGTGGGTGTGCATCCAACTTGCTTTCTCACGAAGACCTAGGGCATTTGAGGAAGCCCATTGGTGGAATATACAAGCCAAGTTCTATAATGAAAAGTTCCCACTAGTAAATGAAAGTGACAAAACAAAAGACTCTCTATCATGGAGATTATGGTGCTACTTTGAAGCACAAGTGTGGTAAAAAGGATAGTAACATTGTCCCTTCTCTCTTTTTCTCTCATTTTTTGGGGCCTTCTCTTTTTTTATGGCCTTTCTCTCTCTTTTTTCCTCACTTGGGACAATGCTCTAGAAAATGATGATCATCACACTTCTATTTATTTACAACTCAATGAGTACAACTCGATACTAGAACAAAGTATGACTCTATATGAATGCCTCCGGTGGTCTACCGGGATATGCAATGAACCAAGAGTGACATGTATGAAAGGATTATGAATGGTGGCTTCGCCACAAATACTATGTCAACTACATGATCATGCAAAGCAATATGACAATGATGAATTTGTCATGATAAACGGAACGGTGGAAAGTTGCATGGCAATATATCTCTGAATGGCTATGGGAATGCCATAATAGGTAGCTATGGTGGCTATTTTGAGGAAGATATAAGGAGGTTCATGTGTGAAAGTGTTGGGTAACGTAGTAATTTCAAAAAAATTCCTACGCACACGCAAGATCATGGTGATTCATAGCAACGAGAGGGGAGAGTGTTGTCCAAGTAACCTCGTAGACCGAAAGCGGAAGCGTTAGCACAACGCGGTTGATGTAGTCGTACGTCTTCACGATCCGACCGATCAAGTACCGAACGCACGACACCTCCGAGTTCAGCACACGTTCAGCCCGATGACGTCCCTCGAACTGCGATCCATCCGAGTGTTGAGGGAGAGTTTTGTCAGCACGATAGCGTGGTGACGATGTTGATGTTCTACCGATGCAGGGCTTCACCTAAGCACCGCTACAGTATTATCGAGGTGGACTATGGTGTAGGGGGGCACCGCACACGGCTAAGAGATCAATGACCAATTGTTGTGTCTATAGGGCTCCCCCTGCCCCCGTATATAAAGGAGCAAGGGGGGTGCGGCCGGCCATAGGAGGAGGTGCACAAGAGGAGTCCTACTCCCACCGGGAGTAGGACTCCCCTCCTTTTTCCTAGTTGGATTAGGACTTGGGGGAAGGAGGAGAGAGGGGAAAGGAAAGGGGGGCGCCCCCCCTCCTTGTCCAATTCGGACTTGGGGGGAGGGGCGCGCGGCTGCCCCTTGGCCGCCTCTCCTCTTCCTCCACTTGGGCCCATAAGGGCCAATAGCCTCCCGGGGGTTCCGGTAACCCCTTCGGTACTCCGGTAAAATCACTATTTCACCCGGAACACTTCTGATACCCAAACATAGGCTTCCAATATATCAATCTTCATGTCTCGACCATTTCGAGACTCCTCGTCATGTCCGTGATCACATCCGGGACTCCGAACAACCTTCGGTACATCAAAACACATAAACTCATAATAAAACTGTCATCGTAACGTAAAGCATGCGGACCCTACGGGTTCGACAACTATGTAGACATGACCGAGACACGTCTCCGGTCAATAACCAATAGCGGAACCTGGATGCTCGTATTGGCTCCTACATATTCTACGAAGATCTTTATCGGTCAGACCACATAACAACATACGTTGTTCCCTTTGTCATCGGTATGTTTACTTGCCCGAGATTCGATCGTTGGTATCTCAATACCTAGTTCAATCTCATTACTAGCAAGTCTCTTTACTCGTTCTGTAATACATCATCCTGCAACTAACTCATTAGTTGCAATGCTTGCAAGGCTTAAGTGATGTGCATTACCGAGAGGGCCCAAAGATACCTCTCCAACAATCGGAGTGACAAATCCTAATCTCGAAATACGCCAACCCAACAAGTACCTTCGGAGACACCTGTAGAGCACCTTTATAATCACCCGGTTACGTTGTGACGTTTGGTAGCACACAAAGTGTTCCTCCGGTAAACGGGAGTTGCATAATCTCATAGTCATAGGAACATGTATAAGTCATGAAGAAAGCAATAGCAACATACTAAACGATCGTGTGCTAAGATAACGGAATGGGTCATGTCAATCACATCATTCTCCTAATGATGTCATCCCGTTAATCAAATGACAACTCATGTCTATGGTTAGGAAACTTAGCCATATTTGATCAACGAGCTAGTCAAGTAGAGGCATACTAGTGACACTCTGTTGTTTATGTATTCACACATGTATTATGTTTCCGGTTAATACAATTCTAGCATGAATAATAAACATTTATCATGATATAAGGAAATAAATAATAACTTTATTATTTCCTCTATGGCATATTTCCTTCAGTCTCCCACTTGCACTAGAGTCAATAATCTAGATTACACAGTAACGATTCTAACACCCATGGAGCCTTGGTGCTGATCATGTTTTGCTCGTGGAAGAGGCTTAGTCAGCGGGTCTGCAACATTCAGATCCGTACGTATCTTGCAAATTTCTATGTCTCCCACCTGGACTAGATCCCGGATGGAATTGAAGCGTCTCTTGATGTGTTTGGTTCTCTTGTGAAATCTGGATTCCTTCGCCAAGGCATTTGCACCAGTATTGTCACAAAAGATTTTCATTGGACCCGATGCACTAGGTATGACACCTAGATTAGATATGAACTCCTTCATCCAGACTCCTTCATTTGCTGCTTCCGAAGCAGCTATGCACTCCGCTTCACATGTAGATCCTGCCATGACGCTTTATTTAGAACTGCACCAACTGACAGCTCCTCCGTTCAATGTAAACACGTATCCAGTTTGTGGTTTAGAATCGTCTGGATCAGTGTCAAAGCTTGCATCAATGTAACCATTTATGATGATCTCTTTGTCACATCCATAAATGAGAAACATATCCTTAGTCCTTTTCAGGTACTTCAGGATGTTCTTGACCGCTGTCCAGTGATCCACTCCTGGATTACTTTGGTACCTCCCTGCTAGACTTATAGCAAGGCACACATCAGGTCTGGTACACAGCATTGCATACATGATAGAGCCTATGGCTGAAGCATAGGGAACGTCTTTCATTTTCACTCTATCTTCTGTAGTGGTCGGGCATTGAATCTTACTCAACTTCACACCTTGTAACACAGGCAAGAACCCTTTCTTTACTTGATCCATTTTGAACTTCTTCAAAACTTTGTCAAGGTATGTGCTTTGTGAAAGTCCAATTAAGCGTCTTGATCTATCTCTATAGATCTTAATTCCCAATATGTAAGCAGCTTCACCGAGGTCTTTCATTGTAAAATTCTTATTCAAGTATCCCTTTATGCTATCCAGAAATTCTATATCATTTCCAATCAGCAATATGTCATCCACATATAATATCAGAAATGCTACAGAGCTCCCACTCACTTTCTTGTAAATACAGGCTTCTCCAAAAGTCTGTATAAAACCAAATGCTTTGATCACACTATCAAAGCATTTATTCCAACTCCGAGAGACTTGCACCAGTCCATAAATGGATCGCTGGAGCTTGCACAGTTTGTTAGCTCCCTTTGGATCGACAAAACCTTCTGGTTGCATCATATACAACTCTTCTTCCAGAAATCCATTCAAGAATGCAGTTTTGACATCCATCTGCCATATTTCATAATCATAAAACGCGGCAATTGCTAACATGATTCGGACAGACTTAAGCATCGCTACGGGTGAGAAGGTCTCATCGTAGTCAATCCCTTGAACTTGTCGAAAACCTTTCGCAACAAGTCGAGCTTTGTAGACAGTAACATTACCGTCAGCGTCAGTCTTCTTCTTGAAGATCCACTTATTCTCAATTGCTTGCCGATCATCGGGCAAGTCAACCGAAGTCCACACTTTGTTCTCATACATGGATCCCATCTCAGATTTCATGGCTTCAAGCCATTTTGCGGAATCTGGGCTTACCATCGCTTCTTCATAGTTCGTGGGTTCATCATGATCTAGTAGCATGACTTCCAGAATAGGATTACCGTACCACTCTGGTGCGGATCTTACTCTGGTTGATCTACGAGGATCAGTAGCAACTTGGTCTGAAGTTCCATGATCATCATCATTAACTTCCTCACTAGTTGGTGTAGGTGTTACAGAAACTGATTTCTGTGATGTACTACTTTCCAATAAGGGAGCAGGTACAATTACCTCATCAAGTTCTACTTTCGTCCCACTCACTTCTTTCGAGAGAAACTCCTTATCTAAAAAGGATCCATTCTTAGCAACGAATGTCTTGCCTTCGGATCTGTGATAGAAGGTGTACCCAACAGTCTCCTTTGGGTATCCTATGAAGACACATTTCTCCGATTTGGGTTCGAGCTTATCAGGTTGAAGCTTTTTCACATAAGCATCGCAGCCCCAAATTTTCAGAAATGACAACTTTGGTTTCTTGCCAAACCACAGTTCGTAAGGCGTCATCTCAATGGATTTTGATGGTGCCCTATATAACGTGAATGTGGTCGTCTCTAAAGCATAACCCCTAAACGATAGCGGTAAATCTGTAAGAGACATCATAGATCGCACCATATCTAGTAAAGTAGGATTACAACGTTCGGACACACCATTACGCTGTGGTGTTCCGGGTGGCGTGAGTTGCGAAACTATTCCGCATTGTTTCAAATGTAGACCAAAGTCGTAACTCAAATATTCTCCTCCACGATCAGATCGTAGAAACTTTATTTTCTTGTTACAGTGATTTTCAACTTCACTCTGAAATTCTTTGAACTTTTCAAATGTTTCAGACTTATGCTTCATCAAGTAGATATACCCATATCTGCTTAAATCATCTGTGAAGGTGAGAAAATAATGATATCCGCCACGAGCCTCAACATTCATCGGACCACATACATTTGTATGTATGATTTCCAACAAATCTGTTGCTCTCTCCATAGTTCCGGAGAACGGCGTTTTAGTCATCTTGCCATGAGGCATGGTTCGCAAGTACCAAGTGATTCATAATCAAGTGGTTCCAAAAGTCCATCAGTATGGAGTTTCTTCATGCGCTTTATACCGATATGACCAAAACAGCAGTGCCACAAATAAGTTGCACTATCATTATCAACTCTGCATCTTTTGGCTTCAACATTATGAATATGTGTATCACTACTATCGAGATTCATCAAAAATAGACCACTCTTCAAGGGTGCACGACCATAAAAGATATTACTCATATAAATAGAACAACCACTATTCTCTGATTTAAATGTGTAAACGTCTCGCATCAAACAAGATCCAGATATAATGTTCATTCTCAATGCTGGCACCAAATAACAATTATTTAGGTCTAATACTAATCCCGATGGTAGATGTCGAGGTAGCGTGCCGACCGCGATCACATCGACTTTGGAACCATTTCCCACCTGCATCGTCACCTCGTCCTTTGCCAGTGTTCGCTTAATCTGTAGTCCATGTTTCGAGTTGCAAATATTAGCAACAGAACCAGTATCAAATACCCAGGTGCTACTGCGAGCTCTAGTAAGGTACACATCTATAACATGTATATCACATATACCTTTGTTCACCTTGCCATCCTTCTTATCCGCCAAATACTTGGGGCAGTTCTGCTTCCAGTGACCAGTCTGCTTGCAGTAGAAGCACTCAGTTTCAGGCTTAGGTCCAGACTTGGGTTTCTTCTCCTGAGCAGCAACTTGCTTGTTGTTCTTCTTGAAGTTCCCCTTCTTCTTCCCTTTACCCTTTTTCTTGAAACTAGTGGTCTTGTTGGCCATCAACACTTGATGCTCCTTCTTGATTTCTACCTCCGCAGCTTTTAGCATTGTGAAGAGCTCGGGAATTGTCTTATTCATCCCTTGCATATTATAGTTCATCACGAAGCTCATGTAGCTTGGTGGCAGTGATTGAAGAACTCTGTCGATGACACTATCAACCGGAAGATTAACTCCCAGCTGAGTCAAGTGATTATGGTACCCAGACATTCTGAGTATGTGTTCACTGACAGAACTATTCTCATCCATCTTGCAGCTGTAGAACTTATTGGAGACTTCATATCTCTCAATCCGGGAATTTGCTTGAAATATTAACTTCAACTCCTGGAACATCTCATAAGCTCCATGACGTTCAAAACGTCGTTGAAGTCCTGGTTTTAAGCCATAAAGCATGGCACACTGAACTATCGAGTAGTCATCAGCTTTTCTCTGCCAGACGTTCTTAACGTTGTCAGTTGCATCAGCAGCAAGCCTGGCACTCAGTGGTGCTTCCAGGACGTAATTCTTCTGCGCAGCAATGAGGATAATCCTCAAGTTATGGACCTAGTCCGTGTAATTTCTACCATCATCTTTCAACTTTGCTTTCTCAAGGAACGCATTAAAATTCAACGGAACAATAGCACGGGCCATCTATCTACAATCAAACATAGACAAGCAAGATACTATCAGGTACTAAGTTCATGATAAATTTAAGTTCAATTAATCATATTACTTAAGAACTCCCAGTTAGAAAGACATCCCTCTAATCCTCTAAGTGATCACGTGATCCAAATCAACTAAACCATAATGGATCATCATGTAAAATGGAGTAGCTTTCAATGGTCAACATCACTATGTTGATCATATCTACTATATGATTCATGCTCGACCTTTCGGTCTCAGTGTTCTGAGGCCATATCTGCATATGCTAGGCTCGTCAAGTTTAACCTGAGTATTCTGCGTGTGCAAAACTGGCTTGCACCCATTGTAGATCGACGTAGAGCTTATCACACCCGATCATCACGTGGTGTCTGCGCACGACGAACTTTGGCAATGGTGCACACTCAGGGAGAACACTTTTATCTTGAAATTTAGTGAGAAATCATCTTATAATGCTACCGTCAATCAAAGCAAGATAAGGTGCATAAAATATAAACATCACATGTAATCAATATAAGTGATATGATATGGCCATCATCATCTTGTGCTTGTGATCTCCATCTCCGAAGCACTGTCATGATCACCATCGTCACCGGCGCGACACCTTGATCTCCATCGTAGCATCGTTGTCGTCTCGCCAATCTTATGCTTCCACGACTATCGTTACCGCTTAGTGATAAAGTAAAGAATTATAGGGCGATTGCATTGCATACAATAAAGCGATGACCATATGGCTCCTGCCAGTTGCCGATAACTCGGTTACAAAACATGATCATCTCATACAATAAAATTTAGCATCATGTCTTGATCATATCACATCACAACATGCCCTGCAAAAACAAGTTAGACGTCCTCTACTTTGTTGTTGCAAGTTTTACGTGGCTGCTACGGGCTTTAGCAAGAACCGTTCTTACCTATGCATCAAAAACCACAACGATAGTTTGTCAAGTTGGTGCTGTTTTAACCTTCGCAAGGACCGGGCGTAGCCACACTTGGTTCAACTAAAGTTGGAGAAACTGACACCCGCCAGCCACCTGTGTGCAAAGCACGTCAGTAGAACCAGTCTCGTGTAAGCATACGCGTAATGTCGGTCCAGGCCGCTTCATCCAACAATACCGCCGAACCAAAGTATGACATGCTGGTAAGCAGTATGACTTATATCGCCCACAACTCACTTGTGTTCTACTCGTGCATATAACATCAACGCATAAAATCTAGCTCGGATGCCACTGTTGGGGAACGTAGTAATTTCAAAAAAATTCCTACGCACACGCAAGATCATGGTGATGCATAGCAACGAGAGGGGAGAGTGTTGTCCATGTACCCTCGTAGACCGAAAGCGGAAGCGTTAGCACAACGCGGTTGATGTAGTCGTACGTCTTCACGATCCGATCGATCAAGTACCGAACGTATGGCACCTCCGAGTTCAGCATACGTTCATCTCGATGATGTCCCTCGAACTTCGATCCAGCCGAGTGTTGAGGGAGAGTTTCGTCAGCACGACGGCATGGTGACGATGTTGATGTTCTACCGATGCAGGGCTTCACCTAAGCACCGCTACAGTATTATCGAGGTGGACTATGGTGGAGGGGGGCACCGCACATGGCTAAGAGATCAATGATCAATTGTTGTGTCTATGGGGTGCCCCCCTGCCCCCATATATAAAGGAGCAAGGGGGGTGCGGCCGGCCATAGGAGGAGGCACGCAGGAGGAGTCCTATTCCCACCAGGAGTAGGACTCCCCTCCTTTTTCCTAGTTGGATTAGGACTTGGGGGGAGGAGGAGAGAGGGGAAAGGAAAGGGGGGCGCCGCCCCCCCCCCCTCCTTGTCTAATTCGAACTTGGGGGGAGGGGCGCGCGGCTGCCCCTTGGCCGCCTCTCCTCTTCCTCCACTTGGGCCCATAAGGCCCAATAGCCTCCGGGTGTTCCGGTAACCCCTCCGGTACTCTGGTAAAATCACTATTTCACCCGGAACACTGCCGATATCCAAACATTGGCTTCCAATATATCAATCTTCATGTCTCAACCATTTCGAGACTCCTCGTCATGTCCGTGATCACATCCGGGACTCCGAACAACCTTCAGTACATCAAAACACATAAACTCATAATAAAGTTGTCATAGTAACGTTAAGCGTGGGGACCCTACGGTTTCGAGAACTATGTAGACATGACCGAGACACGTCTCTGGTCAATAACCAATAGCGGAACATGGATGCTCATATTGGCTCCTACATATTCTATGAAGATCTTTATCGGTCAGACCGCATAACAACATCCCACAACTAGCTCATTAGTTCAATCTCGTTACTAGCAAGTCTCTTTACTCGTTCTGTAATACATCATCCCACAACTAACTCATTAGTTGCAATGCTTGCAAGGCTTAAGTGATGTGCATTACCGAGAGGGCCCAGAGATACCTCTCCGACAATCGGAGTGACAAATCCTAATCTCGAAATACGCCAACCCAACAAGTACCTTCGGAGACATCTGTAGAGCACCTTTATAATCACCCAGTTACGTTGTGACGTTTGGTAGAACACAAAGTGTTCCTCCGGTAAATGGGAGTTGCATAATCTCATAGTCATAGGAACATGTATAAGTCATGAAGAAAGCAATAGCAACATACTAAACGATCGTGTGCTAAGCTAACGGAATGGGTCATGTCAATCACATCATTCTCCTAATGATGTCATCCCGTTAATCAAATGACAACTCATGTCTATGGTTAGGAAACTTAACCATCTTTGATCAACGAGCTAGTCAAGTAGAGGCATACTAGTGACACTCTGTTTGTTTATGTATTCACACATGTATTATGTTTCCGGTTAATACAATTCTAGCATGAATAATAAACATTTATCATGATATAAGGAAATAAATAATAACTTTATTATTGCCTCTAGGGCATATTTCCTTCAGAAAGAGCGTATCATATCATGGGGTTTGGATGCACCGGCGAAGTTTGCACCAACTCTCAATGTGAGAAAGGGCAAAGCACAGTACCGAAGAGGCTAGCAATGATGGAAAGGTGAGAGTGCGTATAATCCATGGACTCAACATTAGTCATGAAGAAATCACATAATTATTGCAAAAATCTACAAGTGATCAAAAACCAAGCACTACACGCATGCTCCTAGGGGGATGGATTGGTAGGAAAAGACCATCACTCGTCCCCGACCGCCACTCATAAGGAAGACAATCAAAGAACACCTCATGTTTAAAATTTGTTACATAACGTTTACCATATGTGCATGCTACGGGACTTGCAAACTTCAACACAAGTATTTTTCAAATTCACAACTACTCAACTAGCACAACTTTTATATCACTACCTCCATGTCTCAAAACAATCATCAAGCATCAAACTTATCTTAGTATTCAACACATTCATAAGAAAGTTTTTACTAGTCTTGAATACCTAGCATATTAGGATTATTTAAGTAAATTACCATGCTATTTAAGACTCTCAAAATAATCTAAGTGAAGCATGAAAGAATAATAGTTTCTATAAAACAAATCCACCGACGTGCTCTAAAAAATATAAGTGAAGCACTAGAGCAAAAACTATATAACTCAAAAGATATAAGTGAAGCACATAGAGTATTCTAATAATTTCCGAATCATGTGTGTCTCTCTCAAAAGGTGTGTACATAAAGGATAATTGTGGTAAAATAAAAAGAAAAGACTCAAATCATACAAGACGCTCCAAGCAAAACACATATGATGTGGTGAATAAAAATATAGCTCCAAGTAAGTTACCGATGGAAGTAGAAAAAGAGGGGATGCCTTCCGGGCCATCCCCAAGCTTTGGCTTTTAGGTGTCCTTAGATTATCTTGGGGTGCCATGGGCATCCCCAAGCTTAGGCTCTTGCCACTCCTTGTTCCATAATCCATCAAATCTTTCACCCAAAACTTGGAAACTTCACAACACAAAACTTAAAGTAGAAAATCTCGTGAGCTCCGTTAGCGAAAGAAAACAAAACACCACCTCAAGGTACTGTAATGAACTCATTCTTTATTTATATTGGTGTTAAACCTACTGTATTCCAACTTCTCTATGGTTTATAAAATATTTTACTAGCCATAGATTCATCAAAATAAGTAAACAACACACGAAAAAAAGGATCTGTCAAAAACAGAACAGTCTGTAGTAATCTGTAGCTAACGCAAGATCTGGAACCAAAAAACTTCTAAAATAAATTTATGGACGTGAGTAATTTATCTATTAATCATATGGAAAAAGAATTAACTAAATAGCACTTTCCAAATAAAAATTGCAGCAATTCTCGTGAGCACTAAAGTTTCTGTTTTTTACAGAAGGATTAAAAAGACTTTCCCAAGTCTTCCCAATGGTTCTACTTGGCAAGAACACTAATTAAACACAAAAAACACAACCAAAAAATAGTCTAGATAAATTATTTATTACTAAACAGGATAAAAATCAAGGAATAAAAATAAAACTGGGTTGCCTCCCAACAAGCGCTATCGTTTAACGCCCCTAGCTAGGCATAAAAGCAAGGATAGATCTAGGTATTGCCATTTTTGGTAGGCAATTCTTCAATGAGGCATCTATCATCCTTAAGAGTTTCTTTATTTTTACTAATTATCAAACTTTTAGGCACAAGATCGGAAAATTCATTTGTAACAATTGGTTCCTTAATAATAGCAAAAAGATTGGGATGAATACTTATAGATTTGAGATCCGCAGTTTCCTTACTAGAGGATTCACCCTTATTTTTAGGAACATACATAAGCTTGGAAATTTTAGTTGGAGGACTTGGAGTATTCTTTACGGAGGAAAAAGCGGTTCCCAAGTTGGTAATGATATTCTCAATTTTATCAATTCTAGTGGAATCCTGATTTATTTTCTCATTAACTATGGGTTCCTTCTCCTTAATGTTTTTCAAAGTGACTCCTACTTTAGATCCATATTGAGTGATTTGGTTGTGGATCTTTTTATCCAAATTTTCAATTAGCTCTATGGTAGCAACTTTATTTTCAATTATTTCAAGTCTTTGCATTACATGCTCCAAAGTTAACATAGTTCCATTAATCATAAGAGAGGGTGAGCCAAACAAATCTATAATAGCATTATAAGAATCAAAAGTATGGCTACCCAAGAAATTACCTCCAGTAATGGTATCAAGGATATGTCTGTACCAAGGAGTAGTGCCTACGTAAAAATTGCGGAGAAGAACGGAAGTGGATTGCTTCCTGGTAGATCTATTCTGAGCATTGCAAATCCTATACCAAGCGTCTTTTAAATATTCTCCTTCCCTTTGTTTAAAATTAAGAACTTCATTCTCAGGAGATAAAGGAACAGATAGGGGACTAGCCATAACGACAAGCAAGCGATCCAACACACGAGCAAACAAGAAACGGGAAAAAGGCAAATAGAGAAAGAGGAGGAGGACGGAGAGAGAGAGAGAGGGCGAATAAAACGGCAAGGATGAAGTGGGGGAGAGGAAAATGAGATGCAAATGGCAAATAATGTAATGCAGGAGATAAGGGTTTGTGATGGGTACTTGGTGTGTTGACTTTTGCGTAGACCTCCCCGGCAACGGCGCCAGAAATCCTTCTTGCTACCTCTTGAGCACTTGCGTTGGTTTTCCCTTGAATAGGAAAGGGTGATGCAGCAAAGTAGCGTAAGTATTTCCCTCAGTTTTTGAGAACCAAGGTATCAATCCAGTAGGAGGCCACGCATGAGTCCCTTGCACCTACACAAACAAATAAATCCTCGCAACCAATGCGATAAGGGGTTGTCAATCCCTACACAGTCACTTACGAGAGTGAGATCTGATAGATATGATAAGATAATATTTTTGGAATTTTTATGATAAAGATGCAAAGTAAAATAAATGGTAATGGAAATAACTAAGTATTGGAAGATTAATATGATGGAAGATAGACCCGGGGGCCATAGGTTTCACTAGTGGCTTCTCTCAAGAGGATAAGTATTTACGGTGGGTGAACAAATTACTGTTGAGCAATTGACAGAATTGAGCATAGTTATGAGAATATCAAGGTATGATCATGTATATAGGCATCACTTCCGAGACAAGTAGACCGACTCCTGCCTACATCCACTACTATTACTCCACACATCGACCGCTATCCAGCATGCATCTAGAGTATTAAGTTCAAGAGAACAGAGTAATGCTTTAAGCAAGATGACATGATGTAGAGGGATAAACTCATTGAATATGAAATAAACCCCATCTTGTTATCCTCAATGGCAACAATACAATACGTGCCTTGCTGCCCCTACTGTCACTGGGAAAGGACACCGCAAGTTTGAACCCGAAGCTAAGCACTTCTCCCATTGCAAGAAAGATCAATCTAGTAGGCCAAACCAAACTGATAATTCGAAGAGACTTGCAAAGATAACCAATCATACATAAAATAATTCAGAGAAGATTCAAATATTGTTCATAGATAAACTTGATCATAAACCCACAATTCATCGGTCTCAACAAACACACCGCAAAAGAAGATTACATCGAATAGATCTCCACAAGAGAGGGGAGAACTTTGTATTGAGATCCAAAAAGAGAGAAGAAGCTATCTAGCTAATAACTATGGACCTGAAGGTCTGAGGTAAACTACTCACACTTCGAAGAGGCTATGGTGTTGATGTAGAAGCCCTCCATGATCGATGCCCCCTCCAGTGGGGCTCCAGAATAGGCCCCAAGATGGGATCTCGTGGATATAGAAAGTTACGGCGGTGGAATTAGGGTTTTGGCTCCATATTTGGTAGTTTGGGGGTACGTAGGTATATATATAGGAGGAAGGAGTATGTCGGTGGAGCAACAGGGGGCCACGAGGGTGGAGGGCGCACCTGGGGGGTAGGCGCGCCCCCCTACCTCGTGGCCTCCTGGTTGATGTCTTGACATAGGGTCCAAGTCCTCTGGATCACGTTCGTTCGGAAAATCACGTTCCCGAAGGTTTCATTCCGTTTGGACTCCGTTTGATATTCTTTTTCTGTGAAACTCTGAAATAGGCAAAAAAATAGTAATTCTGGGCTGGGCCTCCAGTTAATAGGTTAGTCCCAAAAATAATATAAAAGTGTATAATAAAGCCCAATAATGTCCAAAACAGAATATAATATAGCATGGAACAATCAAAAATTATAAATACGTTGGAGACGTATCAACGTGATGATCGGACTTGAGTTAGTTGATTTGGATCACGTATCACTTAGATGACTTGAGGGATGTCTATTTAAGTTGGGTTTCTTTAGTAATTTGATTAATTGAACTTAATTTATCATGAACTTAGTCCTGATAGTTTTTGCATATCTATGTTGCAGATCAATAGCTTGCGATATAGCTCCTATATATTTTGATATGTTCCTAGAGAAAAGTTGAAAGATGATAGTAGCAATGATGCAGACTGGGTCCGTGATCTGAAGATTATCCCCATTGTTGCACAGAAGAATTAAGTCATGATGCACCACTAGGTGACAGACCTATTGCAGGAGCAGATGCAGATGTTATGAACGTTTAACAAGCTCGGTATGATGACTACTTGATAGTTTAGTGCGCCATGCTTTACGGCTTAGAACCGGGACATCAAAAACATTTTGAACGCCATAGAACATATGTGATGTTCCTAGAGTTAAAATTGGTAATTTAAACTCATGCCCATGTCAAGAGGTATGAGATCTCTCACAAGTACTTTGCCTACAAGATGGAGGATAATAGCTAAGCCAGTGAGCATGTACTCAGAATGTCTGGGTACTACAATTGCTTGAATCAAGTGGGTGTTAATCTTCCATATAAGATAGTGATTGACAGAGTTCTCTAGTCACTATCACCAAGCTACTAGAACTTCGTGATGAACTATAATATGCAAGGGATGACGAAAACAATTCCCTAGCTCTTCGTGATGCTGAAATCGACGATGGTACAAATCAAGAAAGAGCATCAAGTGTTGATGGTTAACAAAACCACTAGTTTCAAGAAAAAGGGCAAGGGACAGAAAGGGAAGTTCAAGAATAACAACAAACAAGTTGCTGCTCCCATGAAGAAGCTCAAAGCTAGACCCAAGCCTGACACTGAGTGCTTCTACTACAAAGGAAATGGTCACTGGAAGCAGAGCTGCCCCAAATACTTGACGGATAAGAAGGATGGCAAGGTGAACAAAGATATATTTTATATACATGTTATTGATGTGTACTTTACTAGTGTTCATAGTAGCCCCTGGGTATTTGATATCGGTTTAGTTGCTAAGATTAGTAACTCGAAACAGGAGTTACAAAATGAAGAGAGACTAGTTGGTGTTGGAAGTGATTCCAAGGTTGATAAGATCACCATCGCATACTCCCTCTACGTTCGAGATTAGTTTTGAACCTAAATAAATGTTATTTGGTGTCTGCGTTAAGCGTAAATATGATTGGATCATGTTTATTGCAATACAGTTATTCATTTAATTCAGAGAATATTTGTTGTTTAGTTTACATGAATAAAACCTTCTATGGTCATACACCCAATGTAAATGGTTTATTGAATCTCGACCGTAGTAATACACATATTCATAATATTGATGCCAAAAGATGCAAAGTTGATAATGATAGTGCAACATACTTGTGGCACAGTCATTTTGGTCATATTGGTGTAAAGCGGATGAAGAAACTCCATGCAAATGGACTTTTGGAATCACTTGATTATGAATCATTTGATACTTGCAAACCATGCCTCATAGGCAAGATGACTAAAACTCCGGAACAGTGGAGCGAGCTGATGACTTACTGGATATAATACATATTGATGTATGCGGTCTGATGAGTATTAAAGCACGCGGCAGGTATCGTTATTTCCTGACCTTCACAGATGATTTGCGTAGATATGGGTATGTCTACTTAACGAAACACAAGTCTGAAACAATTGAAAAGTTCAAAGAATTTCAGAGTGAAGTGGAGATCATCATAACAAGAAAATAAAGTTTCTACGATCTGATCGCGGAGGCGAATATTTGAGTTACGAGTTTGGCCTTCATTTAAACAATGTGGAATAGTTTCACAACTCACGCCACCTGGAACACCACAACATAATGGTGCTTCTGAACGTCGTAACCATACTTTTATTAGATATGGTGCGTTCTATGATGTCTCTTATCGATTTACCACCATCGTTTTGGGGTTATGCATTAGAGACAGCTGCATTCACATTAAATAGGGCACGTCTAAATCCATTGAGATGACACCGTATGAACTGTGGTTTGGCAAGAAACTAAGCTGTCGTTTCTTAAAGTTTGGAGATGCGACACTTATGTCAAAAGGCTTCAGCCTGATAAGCTCCAACCTAAATCGGAGAAGTGTGTCTTCATAGGATACCCTAAGGAAACAATTGGGTACACGTTCTACCATAGATCATATGGCAAGATCTTTGTTGCCAAGAATGGAACCTTTCTAGAGAAGGAGTTTCTCTCAAAAGAAATTACTAGGAGGAAAGTAGAACTTGATGAGGTAGTTGTACCTTCTCTCAATTTGGAAAGTACCACGTCAGAGAAATTCGTTCCCGTGATGCCTACACCAACTAGAGAGGAAGCTAATGATGATGATCATGAAACTTCAGATCAACTTACTATTCAACCTCGTAGGTCAACTAGAGCACGATCCGCACCAGAGTGGTACGGTAATCCTATTCTGGAAGTCATGTTATTAGACCAAGGTGAACCTATGAACTATGAAGAAGCTATGATGAGCCCAGATTCCGACAAATGGCTTGAGGCCATGAAATCTGAGATAGGATCCATGTATGAGAACAAAGTGTGGACTTTGGTGGACTTGCCTGATGATCGGCACGCCATAGAGAATAAATGGATCTTCAAGAATAAGACTGACGTTGATGGTAATGTTACTGTCTACAAAGCTTGACTTGTCGCGAAAGGTTTTCGACAAGTCCAAGGAGTTGACTACGATGAGACTTTCTCACCCGTAGCGATGCTTAAGTCTGTCCGAATCATGTTAGCAATTGCCGCATTTTATAATTATGAAATCTGGCAAATGGACGTGAAAACTGCATTCCTTAATGGATTTCTTAAAGAAGAGTTGTATATGATGCAACCATAAGGTTTTGTCGATCCTAAAGGTGCTAACAAAGTGCGCAAGCTCCAGCGATCCATCTATGGATCGGTGCAAGCATCTCGGAGTTGGAATATATGCTTTGATGAGGTGATCAAAGCATATGGTTTTATACAGACTTATGATGAAGCATGTATTTACAAGAAAGTGAGTGGGAGCTCTATAGCATTTCTGATACTATATGTGGATGACATATTGTTGATCGAAAGTGATATAGAATTTCTGGATAACATAAAAGGATACTTGAATAAGAATTTTTCAATGAAAGACCTTGGTGAAGCTTCTTATGCATTGGGCATCAAGGTCTATAGGGATAGATCGAGACGCTTAATAGGACTTTCACAAAGTATATACCTTGGCAAAATTTTGAAGAAGTTCAAAATAGATCAGTCAAAGAAAGGGTTCTTGTATAAGGTGTGAAGTTGAGTAAGACTCAAAACCCGACCATGGCAGAAGATAGAGAGAGAATGAAAGTCATTTCCTATGCCTCAGCGATAGCTTCTGTAAAGTATGTCATGTTGTGTACCAGACCTATTGTGTACCTTGCCATGCGTTTGGCACGGGGGTACAATAGTGATCCAGGAGTAGATCACTGGAAATGTTCTCGGTTATGGAGGTGACAAAGAGTTCGTCGTAAAGGGTTACGTCAATGCAAGCTTTGACACTGATCCATATGACTCTGAGTCTCAATCTGGATACGTATTGAAAGTGGGAGCAATTAGCTAGAGTAGCTCCATGCAGAGCATTGTAGACATAGAAATTTGCAAAATACATACGGATCTGAATGTGGCAGACCCGTTGACTAAACCTCTCTCACAAGCAAAACATGATCACACCTTAGTACTCTTTGGGTATTAATCACATGGCGATGTGAACTAGATTATTGACTCTAGTAAACTCTTTGGGTGTTGGTCACATGGCGATGTGAACTATGGGTGTTATAT
This sequence comes from Triticum aestivum, assembly GCF_018294505.1. NCBI lineage: Eukaryota > Viridiplantae > Streptophyta > Magnoliopsida > Poales > Poaceae > Triticum > Triticum aestivum. The sequence continues at coordinate 357,778,310 of NC_057803.1, forward strand.
CACATGGTGATGTGAACTAGATTATTGACTCTAGTGCAAGTGGGAGACTGATGGAAATATGCCCTAGAGGCAATAATGAAATGGTTATTATTATATTTCCTAAATCATGATAAAGGTTTATTATTCATGCTAGAGTTGTATTGATCGAAAACTAAATACATGTGAAAACACATAAACAAACATCCTGTCCCTAGTGAGCCTCTACTAGACTAGCTCATTGATCAAAGATGGTTAAGGTTTCCTAACCATGGACATGAGTTGTCATTTGATAATGGTATCACATCATTAGGAGAATGATTTGATGGACAAGACCCATCCGTTGGCTTAGCATAATGATCGTTCAGTTTGTTGCTATTGCTTTGTTCATGTCAAATACATATTCCTTCGACTATGAGATTACGCAACTCCCGGATACCGGAGGAATACCTTGTGTGCTATCAAACATCACAATGTAACTGGGTGATCATAAAGATGCTCTATAGGTATCTCCGAAGGTGTTTTTTGAGTTGGCATAGCTCGAGATTAGGATTTGTCACTCCGAGTATCGAAGAGGTATCTCTGGGCCCTCTCGGTAATACACATCATAAGCTTGCAAGCAAATGACTAAGGAGTTAGTCGCGAGGTGATGTATTATGGAACGAGTAAAGAGACTTGCCAGTAATGAGATTGAACTTGGTATGAAGATACCGACGATCGAATCTCGGGTAAGTAACACATCGGTAGATAAAGGGAATTATGTATGTTATCATAACGGTTCGACCGATAAAGATCTTCATAGAATATGTAGGAGCCAATATGGGCATCCAGGTACCGCTATTGGTTATTGACCGGAGAGGTGTCATGGTCATGTCTACATAGTTCTCCAACCTGTAGGGTCCGCATGCTTAATGTTCGTTGACGATGTAGTGTTATATGAGTTATATGATTTGGTGACCGAATGTTGTTCGGAGTGAGTCCCGGATGAGATCATGGACATGACGAGGAGTCTCAAAATGGTCGAGTGTAAAGATTGGTATATAGGACGATGGTATTTGGACACCGGAAGTGTTTCGGAATGTACCGGGAAGGATTCGGGTCACCCGAAGGGGTTCCGGGCACAACCCCCCCCCCCCCCCACCGGCGAGTTATGGGCTTAATGGGCCAAAGGGAGGGACAGACCAATCCACTAGGGGCTAGTGCACCCCTCCACTTGTTTGGACAGCCCTAGGGAAGGAAAAGGGGAGGGCTAGCCCCTCCTGCCTTTCCCTCTCATGGGAGAAAGGAAAGCGAGGGACGCCACCCTCCCCTGCCTTTCCCCGCACTCCAAATAAGGAAAGAAGGGGGTGCGGCTTGGGAGGGACACCAAGTAGGATTCCTCCTACTTGGACGCCTCCTTTGGCTACTCCTCCCTCCCTTGCACCTATATATATGTGGGAGGGGGGACCTAGCACACACCAGATCAACTGTTAGACGTGTGCAGCGCCCCCCTCCACCGTTAACAACCTTGGTCATATTTTCGTAGTGCTTAGGCAAAAGCCTTGCGAAGATCACTTCACCATCACCGTCACCATCGTACTGACGGAACTCATCTACTACCTCGACGACTTGCTGGATCAAGAAGGTGAGGGATGTCATCGAGCTGAATGTGTGCAAAATGCGGAGGTGTCGTGCGTTCGGTACTTGATCGGTTGACGTGAGAAGGAGTTCGACTACATCAACCGCGTTGTGAAACACTTTCGCTTATAGTCTACGAGGGTACGTAGACACACTCTCCCCCTCGTTGCTATGCATCTCTATGGATAGATCATTGCGTGTGCGTAGATTTTTTTTGTTTTCCTTGCAATGATTCCCGACACAAGCCTATCATAAACCCCCATCTCTTGCATTTACAATATTTTCCATTTGCCTCTCGTTTTCCTCTCCCCCACTTCTAAAACGTTTTCAGAAAAACACAAAAATATTTGCATTTTTATTTGCCTTCTTTATGTTCATCTTTTCTTTTGCTTTTTGTTTGCTTGTGTGCTAGATTGCTTGCTTTGTCACGATGTCTCAAGAAAATACCGAATTGTGTGACTTTTTCAACACTAATAATAACGATTTTATTAGTACTCCGATTACTCCTGCCACTAGTGCGGAATCTTATGAAATCAATGCCGCTTTGTTGAATCTTGTTATGAAAGAACAATTTGCTGGTAGTTGTAATGAATATGTTGCCTCCCATCTAAATACTTTCATTGAGTTGTGTGATATGCAAAGCAAAAAAGATGTGGATAATGATATTGTTAAATTGAAGCTATTTCCGTTCTCACTATGAGATCGTGCTAAAACTTGGTTTTTCATCTTTGCCTAAAAATAGTATTGATTCAGGGAATAAGTGTAAAGATGCTTTTATTTCCAAGTATTTTCCTCCCGCTAAGATCATCTCCCATAGGAACGATATAATTAATTTTAAGCAAATTGATCATGAACGTGTTGCACAATCTTGGGAGAAGATGAAATTGATGATAAGAAATTTCCCTACTCATGGTTTAAGTCTATGGATGATCATACATTTTTTATGCCGGATTGAATTTTGCATCTAGAAATCTTTTAGATTCTTCCGTGGGAGGTACTTTTCTGGAAATCACATTAGGAGAAGCTACCAAACTCCTAGATAATATTATGCCAAATTACTCTCAAAGGCATACCGAAAGATCGTCTACAGTAAAAAAAAGTGCATGTGATTGAAGAAATTAATACTTTGAGTGGAAAGATGGATGAACTTATAAAATTGATTGCTAGCAAGAGTGCTCCTATTGATCCTAATGATATGCCTTTTTCCACCTTGATTGACAATAATAATGAATCTATGGATGTGAATTTTTTGTAGGAACAATTTTGTTAATAACGTGTATAGAGGAAACTTCAACCCTGGGTCGTTTCCTAGTAATTCCTCTAATAATTATGGTAATTCCTACAACAATTCTTATGGAAATTATAAAAAATACCCTTTGATATTCAGAACAATATTAAAGATTTCATTAGTTCTCAAAAGATTTTTCAATTTTATGGTTGAAGAAAAATTGCTTAAGATTGATGATTTGGCTAGAAACATTGATATAATTTCTCATGAGATTGATTCTTTTAAGATTAGATCGATGCCACCCAAGGTTGATATTAATGAATATCTGAAAGCTATTAAAATCTCTATTAATGAAAGTAAAGAGAGAACCGATAGGATGCGTTGAAAGGATCGAGAAGAGGTGTCTAGAGGGGGTGATTAGACCCTCAACAAGCAAAAGTGGCAGTTTTTAAGTTCTTCAAGTTGAGGTGGAGTTTTAGCACAAGTTTAAGCACTCACAATAGATTTCAAGCAATCATGGCAAGAGTATATGAGCAGAAACAAGTAAAGCATGCAAGTTGCAAGAAAGTTAGGGGATGGGATTGGAGTGTGCAAACTCAATTGGAGACACTAAGATTTTTGGCGTGGTTCCGATAGGTGGTGCTATCGTACATCCACGTTGGTGGAGACTTCAACCCATGAAGGGTAACGATTGCGCGAGTCCATGGAGGGATCCACCCACGAAGGGTCCACGAAGAAGCAACCATGTCTATCCCACCATGGCCATCGCCCACAAAGGACTTGCCTCACTTGGGTAGATCTTCACGAAGTAGGCGATCTCCTTGCCCTTACAAACTCCTTGGTTCAACTCCACAATGTTGACGGAGGCTCCCAAGTGACACCTAACCAATCTAGGAGACACCACTCTCCAAAAGGTAATAGATGGCGTGTTGATGATGAACTCCTTGCTCTTGCGGTTCAAATGAAAGTCTCCCCAGCACTCAACTCTCTCTCACACAGATTTGGCTATGGTGTAAAGATGATTTGAGTGGAAATCAACTTGAGAAAGGCTAGAGATCAAGATTCTTGTGGTTGGATTGGAAAGTCTTGGTCTCAACACATGAGTAGGTGGTTCTCTGTCAGAAAATGAGTAGTGGAAATGTAGGCACGTTCTGATGGTTCTCTCTCTCTTGAATAGAGAAGGGGTGGAGGGGTATATATAGCCTCCACAAAAACTCTAACCGTTATACACATTTGAGACAACTCGGTCAGACCGAATAGGTGAACTCGATGAGACCGATTCAGTCAAAAATTTGCTTAGGATTCTTGGTGGGACCGACATGATCAACTCGGTGGGACCGATGTGCTAGGGTTAGGGCAAAACCTTATCCCAGTTTGACCGATTACATAAACTCGGTGAGACCGACTTTAGTAATAAGAAAACAGAGAGTCGGTCGGGCAAACTCGATGCGACCGATTGCATATTTCGGTGAGACCGAAATAATTGCAACAGGCAACAGAGAGTTTGCAAGGCCATCTCGGTGAGACTGAGATCCTATCGGTGAGAGCGAACTGATTAGGGTTTCTGGCATTGGCTATGTCAAGTGAACTCGATGGCGCTGGATGGATCAAATCGGTGGGGCCGAGTTTGACTTTGGGTTTTAGGACATAACTGGATTTGAGAAAGTGGTTGAGGGATTTGGAGCATATCACTAAGCACTTTGAGAAAGTAGATCATTAAGGAACACCTCATCCCGTTTTAGTAGTATTGGCTTTTCCTATGGACTCAATGTGATATTGGATCACTAAAATAGAAATGAAGAGCCTTGAGCTTTTGCCAATCTTTGTCCTTAGCATCTGTAAGGGGTTCCACATCCTCTTGTTCATACCACACCTTTGTTGAACTTTCTGAAATATACTAGATGAAAATATTAGTCCAACAAGAGATATGTTGAAATTAATTACCAAAATCACCTAGGGAGCACTTGTGCTTTAAATCTCCCCCTTTTTGGTAATTGATGACAACATACATCAAAGCTTTAGGTAAAGATATGAAGAATAACAAGTAAAGCTTTGGAAAGACATGTAACATGCATAGGCTCCCCCTACATGTATGCAGTCATGTAAATATAGTATGTAAGAGCATGTGAATGCATAAGCATGTCAGAGCAAGCAATGAGTTGCATGTATCTAAGCTATATGCATCAGAGCAAATGATGTAAACACAGGAAATGTACCTTCATGTTCATGAGTCCTTCTTGCAAACAATATGTACATCAGCAAGAGGTCATCATGCACATGAGTGTGATGCATATACTTACCTTGTGGTCTTGAGTTGGCTTTGGAAGAGGTGAACTTGAGAAAACAGGGTTGGATAACACAAGAACACCTACTAAACAGAGCAAATTTAGAAAAACCACAAGAGTACCAAGACTGGGATGATATGTAGTAAGTGATGACTTAGTACTCTATTTGGACATAGACATGTCCCCAAGGATTAAAGATATGCAATGAATTCCAAAGATTTTCTTACCCTAGATATGAACTCTTTCTCCCCCTGAATCTGATACTGGATAATGGGAGAAGATAGGGTAAGAGAAAATCAAAACAAAGGAAAATCAGACCAAGGCAAACATAACATACACTTAACATGTCTTTCCCCCTCTTAAAGACATGTGACTTCTCCCCTCTATGGTTAATAAGCATCTGGAGAAGCTAAGATGTGCTTTCTCTCCTATGTGATAAGCTTTGATGTGCTATCTCTCCCCCTTTGACATCAATTTCCAAGAAGGGATCTTCTCGAGCATGAGTCAAACAATTTTGGTCCTTGAGTCACATTACAAAGCAGCATGTAATTCTAGATGCATGTAGAGGATAAGAATCATCAAGTGGAGCTAAATAGGAAATGACAATGGCAATGGCAAAATGTTTTCTCAGTAGTGAAATCGGTAACGCCGAGTCATTTTCATTGGTGACACCGAGTTGGAGATGTCATAGATTATGCATATCGGGCAGAACGGGTTTGTCCTTGTCGCTTGTACCGATGAACAGTCTACAATGCATTATTGCAGATCGGTCTAGCTGATAGGCAGAAATCAATGAGACCAAGTTTAATACAGAGGAAAAAAATTGTCATCTTAGCTCACTTGGTAAATAAGATCTCACAAGGATTTGCAAGGAATTGACTAAAAGATTTGCAAAGGATTAGATGCAGAGAAAGGAAAAGAAATCTAGATGAAGTGTGTTTTCTGAAAGGGGAACAAACAAGCAATAAACAAATGCAAGAACACAAAGAAACACGAGAGAACTACATCTAGAAAGGGTCGGCGACAAAGTCACCTATGTTAGAGTATACTGACTGAGGAGTCAAGTGAGAACACTTGATCGTAGGTCATACTCATCATTTAAGCTCAAAATGGGGTTACATTTCTTGTTTAAGCATTTTGATATATTCACATCTTGTTGAGCTGCTTTGACCCATGTCTTGGGGTAAATCTTCTCTAAGATGGAATAACATTCCTTGGGTGGTGGTGTTGACCTTGACCATGTGGTCGAACTTGTGTTGGATGCTCAAGGTTGATGTAGTTCATCAAGAGTTGGGCGCACCACTTGTAGTTTGAGTTCATCTACCTACATGGGTTAGTCTTGCAAGGAAGAGCACTTGTGTATCAGAAATGGCAATCATGAAACTTGATACCAAATGAAATTTGATATATTGAAATTGTCAAAGGATATGTTGAAAGGATTCATGCTTCCTTGTCTTCAACCACCACATTGTAGAGACTTGGTGATGTAGAGATTTCTCAAGATGTGAGTGAGTTGCAATCTCATAGATTGGGCTCATCCAAGTACCTACAAGGGTTAGATAACATGCAAGGGTACAAGTATAGATCCAAGATATATGGTCATCATCATAAGAGAATTATCAAGGATTAGTCAAAGGCTCATGCCTTGCATGCATCAAAATGAAGTTTTTACTCCAAGTTTGAGGCATCAATGATGTTCAATTCACCTCTCAAATGACAAAATACTTTCTCATCTAGCAGTTTGGTGAATATATCCGCCAATTGCTTATCGGTATGAACATGCTTAAGATCGATGTCTCCTTTAGCAACATGATCTCGAATGAAATGCTGACGAACTTCAATATGCTTAGTTCGAGAATGTTGCACGAGATTGTGAGAGATCTTAATGGCACTCTCATTATCGCAAAGCAATGGAACATGCTTCACATGTATCCCATAGTCCTTAAGAGTTTGGGTCATCCAAAGTAGTTGAGCACAACATGAACCAGCGGCAATGTATTCCGCTTCTGCGGTGGATAAGGATACCGACTTTTGTTTCTAGGAGGACCAAGACACAAGAGATCTACCAAGAAATTGGCAAGTACCCGAAGTGGACTTTCTATCAACCTTGTATCCGGCATAGTCCGAGTCGGAGTAGCCAACAAGATAAGAAGAAGACCTCTTTGGATACCAAATGCCAAAGTTTGGTGTATGAATTAGGTATCTCACTATCCTTTTCACAGCCTTAAGATGACATTCCTTAGGGCCCCCTCTTGATATCGTGCACACATGCACACACATAGCATAATATCGGGACGGGAGGCACATAGATATAACAATGAACCAATCGTAGAGCGATAAACCTTTTGTTCAACCGGTTCGCCATCCTTTGTCAAGTCAAGATGTCCACTAGTAGGAATGGGTGTTTTCATACCTTTGCTTTCTTGCATGTTGAACTTCTTGAATAAGTCCTTAGTATACTTTTTTTGGGAAACAAAGGTACCCTCCTTAGGTAGCTTGATTTGCAAATCAAGAAAGAACTTGAGTTCACTCATCATAGACATCTGAAACTTCTCCGACATTAGCCTTCCAAACTTTTCACTAAAATGAGGGTTAGTTGATCCAAATATGATATCATCCACATAAATTTGGCACACAAATAATTCACCATTAACCCTTTTAGTGAAAAGTGTAGAATCATTTTTTCCAATCTCAAAGCCTTTTTCAATAAGGAACTTGGTCATGCTCTAGGAGCTTTTTTAAGGCCATAAAGAGCTTTGTGAAGTTTGTAAACATGATTAGGTTTCCTGGGATTAACAAAGCCAGGAGGTTGTTTAACATAAACTTCCTCCTCAATTTCACCATTTAGAAAAGCACTTTTAATGTCCATTTGGTATGATGTGATATCATGGTGATTGGCATAAGCAAGTAAGATGTGTATGGAGTCAAGTCTAGCAACGGGGGCGTATGTCTCACCATATTCCATACCTTCGACTTGGGTGCAGCCTTGGGCGATGAGACAGGCCTTGTTGCATACAACTTTTCCATCTTCATCTTGCTTATTCCGAAACACCCATTTGGTTCCAATGACATTTTGGTTATTGTCCGACTTTTCTACCAATGTCCACACTTGGTTCCTCTCGAAGTTGTGTAGCTCTTCGTGCATGGCATTCACCCAATCCGGATCATCAAGAGCTTGTTCAACCTTCACAGGCTCAATACTAGAGATGAATGAATAATGTTCACAAAATTATCCAAATGAGTTTTAGAGTGAGTAATTCTCCCGGTTTGAATAGCATCAAAGATTTGTTCGACGGGATGATCTCTTGAAACTCTTGCTCTAACTCGTGAGAGATTTTGTTTGGGTCGGGGTGGAACATCCTCTTCATCATCTTGTTCTTCCTCTTGGCCTTCTTCATTGTTGGTGTTGTTGTCCTCTTGTGGAGGTGGAGAGGGAGGTTGATGAGGTTCATCTTGGTGTACTTCCTCGTTTTCTCCATCTTGGCGTGTTCCACTTATGGATGCCTCCAAGTCAACTTGTGGTTCACCTTGTTGTGAGGTAGAGGCTTCTAGTTGAACGGACGAGGTACCCTCCTTCACCTCCGTTGGACGAATCTTGCCAATAGACAAGTATTGGATTGCTTTCAAAGGGTCTTTGTCTCCTACATCAATTGGCAATTGCTATACTTGCGAGCCGTTAGATTCATCAAAATTCACATCTACCATCTCTTTAACCTTTTGGGTGAAATTGTTGTAGACACGTAAGTGTGAGAGTTTGAGCCATAACCGAGTAGGAAACCTTCATGAGATTTAGGAGCAAATTTCAAACGATGATGCGTATCAAGAATGTAGCACTTTGAGCCGAATACTCAAAAGTATACAACTTGGGGTTTGTTACCGATGAGAAACTCGTATGCCGTCTTGCCAAGAAGCTTGTGAAGATATAGACGATTTGTTGCATGACAAGCTGTCTCAACTGCTTCCGCCCAAAAGTGTTTTGGCATCTTGTATTCATCAAGCATTGTTCTCGCCATCTCTATAAGTGCCCGGTTCTTCCTCTCAACAAATCCATTTTGTTGAGGTGTGTACGTAGCCGAGAACTCATGTGAAATCCATTCTTCATCAAGAAAGGTATCCACATTGGTGTTCTTGAACTCCGTTCCGTTGTTGTTGTGAATCTTCTTGATCTTCACTTCAAACTGATTTTGGGCCTTCCTACCAAAAGTTCTTGAAGATCTTTTGGACCAGCGATTTATCATCAAGAAATAACACCCATGTAAATCTTGAAAATTCATCGACAATGACAAACTGAATGAGTTACCACCGAGACTCTTGTAGGCGTTGGGACCAAAAAGATCCATATGAAGCAGCTCGAGCGGTCTTCTCGTGGTCATAATGTTTTTCATGGGATGACTCCCTCCAACCTCTTTTCCTGCTTGACAGACACTGCAAAGTCTATCCTTGTCAAATATAACGTCTGTAACTCCAAGGATATGATCACCTTTAATAAGTTTACCCAGATTTCGCATGCCCACTGATACGTCCATTTTGCATCATGTTTCTTACTGTTATTTATAATGTTTTTATCCATAATAATGCTTTTTGGAGTAATTCTAATGTCTTTTTGAAAGTGCTAGTGATCGACTAGAGGGGGGTGAATAGGCGATTTTTAAGAAAGTCTTCAAAACATGGGAGTTTCGAAGACAAACAATAGAAATAAACCTATTACCATGCAGCGGAAGGTAGACTACACTAAGCAAGCCATAGTCAAGTATTCAATGAAGTGAAAGCACAACGACTAATGGCAGCTAGGCAGTATGGATCAGGTAGGAAGATAGTATGAAGCCAATCAGAACAAGCAGTCACTTAGTGAAGACAAAAGATAATGCAGACAGACAATGACTTCACAAGGACCAACTGTAAATAAAGAGATGGAAAGGATAGAACCAGTGACTCGTTGAAGATAATGATTTGTTGGACCAGTTCCAGTTGCTGTGACAACTGTACGTCTGGTTAGGGAGGCTGAGATTCAACTCTAAAGACCGTGTCTTCACCTTATTCACCTTGAGCTAAGGACACCCAGTCCTCGCCCAATCACTCTGGTAAGTCTTCAAGGAAGACTTCCAAACCTTCACAGACTTCGTTCACCGGCGGTCCACAATGACTCTTGGATGCTCGGAACGCGACGCCTAACCGGCTGGAGGATTCACAGTCCTCAAGTGTAATAAGTCTTCAGATCACACAGACAGGAAGACTTAAGTGATGCCTAACACTCTTTGGCTCTGGGTGTTTAGGGCTTTATCCTCGCAAGGAATTATATCTCAAAGGCTTCGAGGTGGGTTGCTCTCAAACGACAAAAGCCGTACACTAACTCTGAGCAACCAACCGTTTATGGTTGTAGGGGGTGGGCTATTTATATCCACTAGGCAACCCGACCTGATTTTTCCGAAATGACCCTGTGTCACTAAGGAACTGACACGTGTTCCAACGGTCAGATTTCACACACACACGGCAACTTTACTTGGGCTACAAGCAAAGCTGACTTATCCAGCTCTGGATAAGATTTTCTCTCATTGTCTGTGCTCGAAGACATAGGGTTTTTGTTAAGCATCACTTCAGTCATTCTGACTGGTTCTCTTGGACCCCACTTAACAGTACGGTGGTTCCTATGACTCAACAAAGAAGAAAAACAATGATGAAACAACTAAGTCTTCGCGCTCCATAGTCTTCACGCGATGTCTTCTCTTGTCATAGTCTTCAATGTGAATGTCTTCACATACCACCTTAGACTTCAATGTCTTCATACATTATTAGGGGTCATCTCTGGTAGGAAAACCGAATCAATGAGGGACTTCTACCTATGTTATCCTGCAATTCTCACAAACACATTAGTCCCTCAACCAGGTTTGTTGTCAATACTCCAAAACCAACTAGGGGTGGCACTAGATGCACTTACAATCTCCCCCTTTTTGGTGATTGATGACAAACTGGTTGAAGTTTTCAACAGGGAATAAAGTATGTGAACTTGTAAAGGATAGGGTATTGTCTTCATAAGTTGCAAAGGCTCCCCCTAAAGATGTGCGTATAAGTAATTTGCTCTTGGAATGCAAATGCACATGGCAAGTTGTACTTGTGAAGATCCTCTTCAACCTATGATGACAATTCATCATGCATGATATGATGTAACAAAGATAATGACATGCATAATGAAAAATGGACGTTTGCAAAATGACCTAAGTGAGGAATTTATCATCGCACATGCGGAATTTATCATCGCATCACAGAATAGCAAATAAGTAGCAGACGACCATCGAGTTTAAGTGTTACAACTCAAAGAACCAAATGTATCAAAAAGCAAGAGTTGTAAGCACTTGGCAAAAGTAGCAAAAGGTAAAGCAACCACCCATATGGACCCGCTTGAAGACTATCAACTCATATGCTTCTCCCCCTCTTGTCAGTAAGGACCAAAAAGGTTTGAAGACATAGAGCGCCTACTCGTTCCCATGAGGTGCAGGCGAGGCAGCAGGGTCGTCGTTGAGGTCCGGTGGTGCTGAAGAGCTTGGGGCAGTGTCGATACGCTCTGAAGTTGGAGGAGGCGAAGCTGCATCATCTTGGTCATCAATGACTCTGGCATTCACTGTCGCAGCTGAGGACGAATAGTCAGAGTCTTCAAGTGAGGGAGTCCGATGCAAGTGAGCATTCCTGGGAGGAGTTGAGTCAAACTTGAATCGTTCGGTGAAGCCATCGTCTTGCAGATCAGCTTCAGCACTAAGCAATGTCAAACTCTTCCACGACCTCTGGCAGGTTTCATGAGTGACAAAGGCATTCTTGGTGGCAAGATTGCGAATGCGGTTGACATCCACCAAGAGGCTTTGCATCTGACGCTTAAGCCAGTCGTGATGTTTGTCCTGTTTTTGGTGTAGCGCGACGAGAAGCTCTCGGTCATTGAGAACACGAGAATGCCTTCGAGGCCTTTGCGCAATGGTGCTACCAGTGGCGTCAGTTTGAGCGCGAGGGGCACGTGTGTTGCCAGCAAGGGGATAAACGTGCGAGACTGCTTGAACTCCTTCAATAGGCTGGGTGAAGCTTTGGTGATCAACATTGTGAAGATAAATGGGATCCTTGGCAGGCTCTGGGTAAATAGCTTCAACAGACAGATCAACCTCTGGCAAGAAGACAGGATGATTACGCGCAGAAGGCTGATAGTTGATTGCAGAGTGAAGCTTGATAAGGCGCATTACCCATGGAGCATAAAACTTCAGACCAAAAATGTCAGAGCCTGATGCAGCCAACTGACTGATGAAGAAGTCTTGAGCATTGAAGCTGATGCCATTGAAGATATAGAACACCAAAGTCTTCATTGCTCCTTCAAGCTTCGCTGCAGGTGAATGTCCCTTGACAGGCCATAGAGTCTTTCTGATGATATGGTAAATGGTGCGAGGCAGATACTCTAGGTCTTCAACAAAGAATTCAGACGGGTATTCAACGTCGTGAGGCAAAGGCTTCATCATGCTTAGCATTTGACTCATCTTGGGTTCTGGCTTCTGAAAAATGCTTTCCAAGGCATTCTGGTGTTGTTGACAACCTGGTTCATAGTATTCACCAGGAGTGGGCAGGCCTGTGAGCTCAATGATATCAAGAGCTTTGGCTTCATGATGGACATTGCCTGTCATCCACTCAAGGACCCAAGTCTTTGGATCCCTGTTGTAGCCTCGAATGTGAATAGTTGCATAGAACTATAGCAGAAGCTCTTCATTCCAGTGTTCCTCATCTGTGACAAACTGCAGCAGTCCAGCATCTCTGAAGAAATCCAACGCTTCTTCAAGGTAGGGCAGGCCAGCTATAGCTTCAGTGTCGAGGCGCATATGTGGAAATATGCGCCCTTGATTGTATAAGACACGGGAATAGTAGATGCGCTGCTGATAGCTCCAGAACCGATCTGATGAAATGCGAGGTTTGGTATAAGGGTTCTTGGCGCTGTTGAAGAAGGTGTTATGTGCCACGATGCCATTCACATTGAAGACCCCAGGTGAAGTTGCATTGCCTGGGAATCGTGGAAGTCTTGGCTTGGGCTTCTGGACGGAAGGTCTGTGCTCGACATGATAGTCAAATTGGGGACCCGCAGTAGGTGGAGGAGTTAGAATGGGCCATCAGACCATAACAGGCTGACCACGATCAAATGCCAGCTCAATGGTGTGAGGTCTTGGAGGAGGAACAGGAGCATTGGCTTTGTCATTGACATGGGTTTCAGGGGCCACATTGGCATCAGATGCTTGCACCTCAGGTGCTTCAGCAGTGGCTTCGGGCGCTGTAGTGGCTTCAGGCGCTTGTACTTCTAGCACCGCAGTAGCTTCAGGCGCCACATTAGCTTCAGCCATGACAACGTCATTGGCTTCAGTGTTGATGTTGGTGGCCACCTCAGGATTGTTAACCTCCACTTCAGAAGCTGGAGGGTCGGACACGTTCTCCTCGAGAACAACATCTTGGTGGGACGGGGTGTAGCAACTCTTTCGACTTCAACTCTTGGTTCTTCTCTTTCATCGGCTGATGCAGCCGGAATGTCTTCAGCGGTTTTGGCTTCAGACTCTGACACGTGCACAGTGGGAGTGACTTGGGGCCTCGATCCTTTGCAAAGCCTGCATAATGCTGGCGACGGTTGCGGAGATGGAGTTTGCTAGGCCTCAAAATCATAGTCATCTTGCACGGATGAGGTGACTTGTGGTTGGGGAGAAATTGGGGTGTCTTGTCGTTGTGGGTGATCAGCCCACGATGCATCCTGAGCAGTTGGCGTCAGAGGACGACCAATGCTGATGAGTTCGTTGTGCGTGAGCACAGGCAATGATACCAATTGGTGCTCGATCTGAGGAAGGACTTCATCATCTTCAACATTGTCGTGAGGACCAATGTCTTCAGTTGCGGTGGGGTCAACAGCTGGATTGTCTTCAGCTTCAGGAACCTCTAGGGAAGCAGGCTCATGAACTATTACTTGGTGTTCTTGATTTTCAGACGCAGGACGAGCCATTGAGATTGGCTCGACCTTAAGGGGCTCTGTGGGAGCAGCCCGATCTCTCTTCTTAGTTTTGCGTTTCTTAGTTGGAGGAGCATCATCAGTGGTGGCCTTGGTTTTGCGCTTTCTGGCTTTAGCTTCAGCTGCCCTTGTTTTCTTCAGTTCTGAAGCCACTGTGGGGACCTTAGGCTTCGAGCCTGTCATACTGGCTGGGAAGACAATTGGATGTACTTCCTGCCTTGGTGCTTCGAGTTCTTCCACAGCTGGCTTCTTCTTCTTCTTGGCCGCCATTCTGGGGTCGATGCCTGGTCGCCCCAAGGCCTTGCGCTTTTCAGCTTCATTGTATCCCTAAACACATTTAGCAGCAAGATCCTTCATGCGCTCACGAGAACCTTTGGCTTCTTCGCGTTTGGTTCGGAATGCTTCCTTAAGCTCATGCATCATGGTCTGGAAGTTCTGAATGTCTTCAACATTGAGCTTGGCCATATGCTTCTTGAACTGAGCCTTCTCATAATCTATCTTATGCTTCAGCTCAACAATCTTCTGAGCTAGAGCCAGCTCAGCAGCAATGGCTCCATGGAAGGCGACGCTGAGGCCAATGGGAAGCTGAAGATCATCAAAGCTAACATTTGGGCTGTCAAACCACTCATCAATGAATGTGTTGATGATTTCAACATCAAAGAGAGGAAGGTCATTGAAGATTTCTGCCTCTTGCTTGCTCTTAATCAACTGCTCAAGAGCGTCATCGCCAAGGTCGTCGTCGCTGGACAGATCAATGGTGTCATTCTCATTGCGCAGAACAGCAGCACGGGTCAGTGCTTGGCTGGTGGGTTGCATGGGCATCTTCACTTTGGAGGGCTTGGAGATGCGTGACAGATCTTCAGACTGCACACTATGTTCAGGAGGTGCAGTGGCTAGAGGCTTCACCCGTGAAACCTTTGGTGCAGGGGAAGGCTTCAAAGCTTTAGGCTTCTTTAGCTTCTTAGGCTTCGGTGGTGCATGCGCTTCGTCAGATTCAGCGTCGTCTGCAGGTTGATCCATGACTGCCCCTTGAACCATAACATGAGTGATGAGACCTTCCAGGTTGTAGAAGGGCCCAACAAGATTGGGTTCAGCTTCGCGTGAGCCATCGGCACGAGGAGCAGAGGGACCTGGATTGAAGTCTAATCCCCGCGACTTCTTGTTTTCTTTGGCCGAGTTCCTGGCAAACTGAAGGTTGCGCTTGAACAGATTGTCGTCACGACACCATAGCAATGATGATGGGTCTGCATCTGCAGGTTGTGGTCCACGGACCATGCAGGGATAGGAGCCTTGTTCAATGGCTTCAGCTCTGGACCTGGGTTGAAGATTTTTGTATAGGATGTCTCCCCACGATCACTTGATGGCATTCTTTTCAGCATACTCCTGGGTCACGAACCTGTACTTGAACCATTGTTCTGCCCAATATCTTTGAATCCCTTGGATTCGAGTTTTCCGCTGATTGTAGTCCTCCTCTGGATCTGTCTTGTACAGCTCATAGAGGTCAGGAGGCGGATCTCTTGGGGTGTTACCACGACGCTGTCTGCCACCCTTCCTTGCAGATTTTTCTGGTGTCATCAAGTTTAGACTGAAAGGCTTCAAAACTGTCAAAGTCTTCCGTCTACTGGTCAGACAAGAA
This sequence comes from Triticum aestivum, assembly GCF_018294505.1. Taxonomy (NCBI): domain Eukaryota; kingdom Viridiplantae; phylum Streptophyta; class Magnoliopsida; order Poales; family Poaceae; genus Triticum; species Triticum aestivum. Next base: position 357,794,059 of record NC_057803.1, read on the forward strand.
CTGGCTTCAGGAGAATTTATATGATGCTGTAAGAATTCTGCAAATGAATGCAGACTATGAGAACCAAGGTATTCTCCCACGGACATGTACTTGTGACAGCATTAAGGTGCGAGGGAAGGGGAAGAGGTCATATGCATTCTCAGAAGATTTTGAAGATAAATCAGTTTAGAAGACATTGACCTCATAGTGCGAAGACATTCACTCATAGATAGAGAGTTGGTTCCAGATTTGTACGAATCCACGAATAAGTACAAGTGAGGAATCTAACTACTTTGTGAAGCATAAGTGAACATACTAGGCATATTATGAGATGTAGTATGAAATAGATCTAACTTGTGTGAACAGAATCTGCTTGTGGTAGAAAAGGATGAATCTATCGGATCAAAGAGACTGTAAAAAGGAGGTTTTATTTACCACACGAGGAACTGCTAGACAGAGTGGGAGAGGAGGCCGAGCAGTTCGATCTTCCATGCCCTAACTTGGCGACGGAGGACACCTATGGCAACGGCGGAGACAACGATGTCCGCAGCCGGCGTGAGGACGGTGTCGGTGAGGTCGCGGCAGCTAAGCGCTTCGTCGTCGGCATCGTCGAGGGCTAGCGGTGGCGCTAGGGTTTGTGCGAGAGTGGAAGAAGGGATAATGACTATGGTGAGGCGTGTATTTATAGGGATAGGGACGGCACAGTGTTATTACACAGGTGCCCCTGGCGGTTCACATCTGAAGGACACGTGGCTATCATGCAACACATCAGAGGTTGTTCCACATTCCCACACACGCCTAGATTGTTGGGTGGTTGTTCCCACTTCTCCGGGTTTCAGGTGGAAGGATTTTGCATTGAAAACGAATTAATGTTTGTCTCTGTGTCTTCTGCTGACAAGGACGCGGAGAAGACATTTGACAGTGTCAATAGAATGCATATGATTTGGATAGACAGACTTAGGAAAGAAGCATATAGGGGTTAGGGTCCAATCACATTCACTTAGTTCAAAAGATTCAGCAAGAAGCCATAGCTATAAGTGAATGTTGTAGAGGACAGAAACCAAATCAGTACGTTGAAGATAAACATGAGGTCATGTTAACATTGAAGACAAACAGAAGGCAAAGACATTGCAAATGTAACGCCATGCAAGAAACACTTCTTAGGGAAGAATTTGGTGGTGGCGTTACCCACCGTATAGGAAGTATTAGACCCAGACACGGCGCACAACTATCGTGGCGCTCCGAAGTCAAATTCCACGTTAATGTATTCACACTTAGAATGCAAGTCTTCATTGATTGAAGACATACGTTACTTTGTGTGTTGCACATCTAAGTCATAAACATGCACTAGTGTTAGGAAGTGTGCCTGATCACAGGACATTTGAGGATTCCAAGATATTTAGCTCCCACCGTAACTTGCAAAACCTCTTCTCATCCAAGGGCTTTGTGAGGATATGTGCCAATTGCTCTTCAGTGTTGACGTGTATGATATCAATATCTTCCTTCATAACATGATCTCTGAGAAAGTGATGACGAATTTCAATGGCTTTGTCTTCGAGTGCTGAACTAGGTTGTTAGCAATCTTGATGGCGCTCTCGTTGTCGCAGTAGAGTGGCACTTGCTTCAAATGAATGCCATAGTCTTTGAGTGTTTGCTTCATCCATAGAAGCTGAGCGCAGCAAGATCCAGCAGCAATGTATTCAGATTCAGCAGTGGAGAGAGATACACAGTTCTGCTTCTTTGAAGAGCAACATACAAGTGGTCGTCCCAGAAAATGACATGCGCCTGATGTAGACTTGCGATCCACCTTGTCACCAGCATAATCAGCATCCAAGAATCCAACTAGATCAAACTCTGAGCCCTTTGGATAACATAATCCTAGTGTTGGGGTGTGAGCCAAATATCTAAGAATTCGCTTCATAGCTAAGTGATGCGATTCCTTTGGTGCCGCTTGGAACCGGGCACACATGCAAACACTAAGCATGATATCTGGCCTAGATGCACATAAATAAAGCAAAGAACCAATCATGGAGCGGTATACCTTTTGATCATACTCTTTACCATTGTCGTCGGGACCTAGATGGTGTTTAGCTGGCATTGGCATCGTGTAGCCTTTGCAGTCTTGCATTCCAAACTTCTTCAGGCAATCTTTGAGGTATTTCTCTTGAGATATGAAGATGTCATTGTGTTGCTTTCATATTTGAAGACCAAGGAAGAACTTTAGCTCACCCATCATGGACATCTGATATTGCTCTTGCATCATATATCCAAACTCTTTAGTGTATTTCTGGTTAGTGCAGCCGAAGATAATGTCATCCACATATATTTGGCACACAAACAGTTCACCATCATATGTCTTCATGAAGAGAGTGGGATCCAGGGAACCAGGTTTGAAGCCTTTGCTCTTCAGAAAGTCTTTGAGTGTGTCATACCAAGCTCGAGGGGCTTGTTTAAGGCCATACAGTGCCTTGTTGAGCTTGTAAACCATGTCAGGATGTTTTGGATCTTCAAAGCCAGGCGATTGTGCAACATACACTTCTTCTTCAATATTGCCATTGAGAAAGGCGCTCTTCACATCCATTTGATACAGAAGAATGTTATGATGATTTGCATAGGCCAGTAGTATGCGTATAGCTTCAAGCCTAGCCACAGGAGCAAATGTTTCATCGAAGTCAATTCCTTCAACTTGAGTGTATCCTTGAGCAACGAGACGAGCTTTGTTTCTGACAACTTGACCATGCTCATCTTGTTTGTTGCGATATATCATTTAGTGCCTATTATATTGTGCTTACGATGATCAGGATGCTTAACCAGTTCCCATACATTATTCAACTCAAACTGTTGAAGCTCTTCTTGCATAGCTTGAATCCATTCAGGTTCCATGAAGGCTTCATCAACTTTCTTGGGTTCAGATATTGAGACGAATGTGAAGTGCCCACGGAAATTTGCTAGTTGTGTTGCCCTTGAACGAGTGAGTGGACCTGGTGCATTGATGCTATCAATTATTCTCTCAATCTGTACTTCATTTGCAACATGAGGATGAACAGGACAAAGATTTTGCTCTTGCTGATCATTGTCATCGTTAGAAGGATTGTCGTCAGGCTGAACATTGTCTTCAGGTTGATCTGGTGCAGAGATGATGAGTTCCTCTTCAGGCTGAGCTTCAGATGGTATGATTTCTCCAGTTCCCATGAGTTTGATGGTTTCACTGGATGGAACTTCATCTAGCACATTTGGCAGGTGCTCTCTTTACGAGCCGTTAGTCTCATCGAACCGCACATCCACAGTTTCAACCACTTTATAGTGAAAGAGGTTGAAGACTCTGTAGGAGTGCGAATCCTTTCCATATCCAAGCATAAAACCTTCATGTGCTTTCGGTGCAAATTTCCATATCCAAGCATAAAACCTTAATGAGCCTCTTGCTTCATGTGCTTAATGATATGCTCCAAAATCCTCAGCTACTTTCCCACTTCCACATATGACCTAAACCCATAGCCAAACTCGGACCTACCGATTATTCCTATCCGGCACCACCGAGTTTCACCTATCATAGCCACTGCCAAAAACCCTAATCAGTTCGGTCTCACCGATGGGATCTCGGTCTCACCGAGATGGGATTGCAAACTCTCTGTTTCCCTTTCGTAACTTTTCGGTCTCACCGAAAGAGCGAATCGGTCCCACCGAGATTGCAATGTAAACTCTTTGTTCCCTTTTGTAACTTTTCGGTCTCACCGAAAGAGCAAATCGGTCCCACCGAGTTTGCCTGACCAACTCTCTGGTTAGCTTATTACCAAACTCGGTCTCATCGAGTTTGTGTAATCGGTCTCACCGAGATTACGTTATGCCCAAACCCTAACCATATCGGTCCTACCGAGTTGCATGTCAGTCCCACCGAAAATCTCTAACGGTCACTAGGTTTACCTTTTCGGTCCGACCGAGTTTGTTGACTCGGTCCCACCGAGATTGGAAAATTGTGTGTAACGGTTGGATTTTGTGTGGAGGCTATATATACCCCTCCACCTCCTCTTCATTCATGGAGAGAGCCATCAGACTAAGCCTACACTTCCAGCATCCTATTTCTGAGAGAGAACTACCTACTCATGTGTTGGGGCCAAGATATTCCATTCCTACCATATGAATCTTGATCTCTAGCTTTCCCCAAGTTTCTTTCCACTCAAACCTTCTTTCCACCAGATCCAAATCCTATGAGAGAGAGTTGAGTGTTGGGGAGACTATCATTTGAAGCACAAGAGCAAGGAGTTCATTACCTACACACCATTTGTTACTTCTTGGAGAGTGGTGTCTCCTAGATTGGCTAGGTGTTACTTGGGAGCCTCTGACAAGATTGTGGAGTTGAACCAAGGAGTTTGTAAGGGCAAGGAGATCGCCTACTTCACGAAGATCTACCGCTAGTGAGGCAAGTCCTTCGTGGGTGATGGCCATGGTGGGATAGACAAGGTTGCTTCTTCGTGGACCCTTCGTGGGTGGTTGCTTCTTCGTGGACCCTTTGTGGGTGGTTGCTTCTTCGTGGACCCTTCGTGGGTGGAGCCCTCCATGGACTCGTGCAACCATTACCCTTCGTGGGTGGAGCCCTCCGTGGACTCGCGCAACCATTACCCTTCGTGGGTGGAGCCCTCCGTGGACTTGCGCAACCGTTACCCTTCGTGGGTTGAAGTCTCCATCAACGTGGATGTAGGATAGCACCACCTATCCGAACCACGGGAAAAACATCCGTGTCTCCAATTGCGTTTGAATTCTCCAAACCCTTCTCCTTACATTCTTGCAAGTTGCATGCTTTACATTCCGCTGCTCATATACTCTTTGCATGCTTGCTTGATATGTATTGTGTATGTTGAAATTGTGCCTAAAACTCCATTCAAACCAAAAAGGCCTAAAAATTGCAACTTTAGCACTAAGTGTCTAATCACCCCCCCCCCTAGACACATCTACTTCTAGATCCTATAAGTGGTATCAGAGCTTTGGTCTCCATTGCCTTGGTTTAATCACCATTGGAGGAAGATGGATGTGTCTACCTTAGGGAGTCTTAGAGATAGAGTGCCTATTCTTGATGGAGAGTATTTTCATGAGTGGAAAAATGAGATGCTTGTAATTTTCAATCAATATCATTTGAACAAGTATATTGCTAGCCCTTGTGCACCTCATATTGATCCTTTGCATCCTACCCTAGATGAAGATATTGACATGATTCGCAATCTTAGAACTATTGAGCTCATCATTAGAGGATTGCCCAAAAATTTGATTGCTAGTTTGCCTACTCTTAATTGTGCCTATACTATATGGAAATTTCTTGAGGAACGATTTCCCGATCATTCCTTGAAAACTTTGGATGAAATTCTCCATAAATCTATTGCCTTGAGTAAGATGAACTCTAGTGATCCTAGTTATGGTAATTGTCTATTTGAACTTACCAATCTTAAGCATGCTAAAGGAGATGTTGGAATCATTAGTGATATCATATTCAAAGCTATAAGAATTCATAAAAGTGACCACTTTGATGATCATTTATCTAATGAACTACCCTCTCTAGGAAATGATGAGTCACAAGATCATGATAAACATGGATACTATGATGATGATGATGATAGTGACTTCGATCTTGATGATGCAATGAGACATTTTGGTCTTATGGCAAATCTTCGGGGATATGAATCAGGAGGAAAGGAATGGGTTCTTGATAGTGGATGTACTGATCATATGACCGGAGATGAAGAGATGTTTCGTGAGCTTGCTGAAAATGACGGCCCTCGAAAATATGTCACCTTTGGTGATAATTCAAAGGGTAAAGTGGTTGGCCTTGGTAAGGTGGCCATCTCACATGATAGTTCCATTCAAAATGTCATGCTCGTTGAATCTCTCGGCTACAACTTACTTTCAGTATCTAGACTTGCTGATTTCGGTTTGAATGTCCTATTTACTGAGGTAGATTGCCAAGTATTTCGTCGAGACAATCATAAATTGGTCTTTACCGGTATGCGTAGAGGTGATCTTTACATTGTCGATTTCTCTAAAAAGGCACAACCTAAAACTTGCTTTGTTGCTAAATCCTCAAAAGGTTGGTTGTGGCATAGACGACTAGGTCACGTTGGCATGAGAAACCTTAACAAGCTTATTAAAGGAAATCATATACTTGGAGTTAACGATGTCATATTTGATAAGGATAGACTTTGCAGTGCTTGTCAAGCAGGGAAACAGGTTGGAGGAAGGCATCCCGTGAAGAACATCATGACCACAAGAAGGCCACTCGAGCTACTTCATATGGATCTTTTTGGTCCCAACGCCTACAAGAGTCTCGGTGGAAATTCTTTTGGTCTAGTTATAGTTGATGATTTTTCAAGATTTACGTGGGTGTTCTTTCTTAATGACAAGTCGCAGGTCCAGAAGATCTTCAGAAACTTCGCTAGGAAGGCCCAAAATCAGTTTGACGTGAAGATCAAGAAGGTTCGGAGTGACAACGGAACGGAGTTCAAGAATGCAAATGTGGACACCTTTCTTGACGAAGAAGGGATTTCACACGAGTTCTCGGCTACGTACACACCTCAGCAAAATGGAGTTGTTGAGAGGAAGAACTAGACGCTCATCGAAATGGCAAGAACGATGCTTGATGAATACAAGACGCCGAAGCACTTTTGGGCAGAAGCGGTTGAGACAGCTTGTCACGCAACAAATCGCTTATATCTTCACAAGCTACTCGGCAAGACGGCATACGAGCTTCTCACCGGTAACAAACCCCAAGTTGGATACTTTCGAGTATTCGGCTCAAAGTGCTACATTCTTGATAAGCATCGTCGTTCAAAGTTTGCTCCTAAATCTCATGAAGGTTTTCTACTTGGTTATGGCTCAAACTCTCACACTTACCGTGTCTACAACAATTTCACCCGAAAGGTTGAAGAGACGGTAGATGTGAAGTTTGATGAATCTAATGGCTCGCAAGTAGAGCAATTGCCAATTGATGTAGGAGACAAAGACCCTTCAGAAGCAATCCAAGACTTGTCCATTGGCAAAATTCGTCCAACGGAGGTGAAGGAGAGTACTTCATCCGTCCAAGTGGAAGCTTCTACTTCACGACAAGGTGAACCAAGAATCGACATGGAAGCATCCACAAGTGGGACACACCAAGATGAAGAAGACAAGGAAATTCATCAAGACGAACATCAACAACGTCTTTCTCCACCACGACAAGAGAACGACGACGTCAACAATGAAGAAGGCCAAGAAGAAGAACAAGATGAAGAAGATGTTCAACGAAGACCCAAGCAAAAGCTCTCACGAGTTCGAGCAAGAATTGCCAAAGATCATCCCGTCGAGCAAATCCTCAATGATATACAAACCGGGAGAATCACTCGCTCAAAAACTCGTTTAGCTAACTTTTGTGAAAACTATTCATTCATCTCTACATTGAACCTATGAAGGTTGAAGAAGCATTGGAAGATCCAGATTGGATAAACGCTATGCATGAAGAGCTACACAATTTTGAGAGAAACCAAGTTTGGACATTGGTTGAGAAGCCCGACAACAACCACAACATCATTGGTACCAAATGGGTGTTTCGCAACAAGCAAGATGAAGATGGACAAGTGGTTCGCAACAAAGCACGTCTCGTCGCCCAAGGGTACACACAAGTCGAAGGTATGGACTATGGTGAGACATATGCTCCCGTTGCTAGACTTGAGTCCATTCGCATCTTACTTGCCTATGCTAATCACCATAATATCACCTTGTACCAAATGGACATTAAAAGTGCTTTTCTAAATGGTGAAATAGAGGAGGAAGTTTATGTCAAACAACCTCCCGGCTTTATCAATCCTAAGAAACCAAATCATGTTTACAAACTTCACAAAGCTCTTTATGGTCTTAAACAAGCTCCTAGAGCATGGTATAAATGCTTGACCAAGTTCCTTATTACAAGTGGTTTTGAAATTGGTAAAATTGATTCTACTCTTTTTACTAAAAGGGTTAATGGAGAACTATTTGTATGCCAAATTTATGTCGATGATATCATATTTGGTTCAACTAACCCTCTCTTTAGTGAAAAGTTTGGAAAGCTAATGTCAGAGAAGTTTGAGATGTCTATGATGAGTGAACTCAAATTCTTTCTCGGTTTGCAAATCAAGCAAACTAAGGAAGGTACATTTGTCTCTCAAACGAAGTACACCAAGGACTTATTCAAGAAGTTCAATATGCAAGAATGCAAAGGTATGTCTACACCCATGCCTACTAGTGGACATAATGATTTGACCAAAGATGGTGAACCGGTTGATCAAAAGGTTTATCGCTCTATGATTGGTTCATTGTTATACCTATGTGCTTCACATCCCGATATTATGCTAAGTGTGTGCATGTGTGCATGATATCAAGCTGCTCCTAAAGAATGTCATCTTAAGGCTGTGAAAAGGATAGTGAGATATTTAATCCATACACCAAATTTTGGCATTTGGTATCCTAAGAGGTCTTCTTTTGATCTTGTTGGCTATTCCGACTCGGATTATGCCGGAGACAAGGTTGATAGAAAGTCCACTTCGGGCACTTGTCAATTTCTTGGTAGATCTCTTGTGTCTTGGTCTTCCAAGAAACAAAACTCGGTATCCTTATCCACCGCCGAAGCGGAATACATTGCTGCTGGTTCATGTTGTGCTCAATTACTTTGGATGACCCAAACTCTTAAAGATTATGGGATTTATGTGAAACATGTTCCACTACTTTGTGACAATGAAAGTGCTATCAAAATTGGTCATAATCCTGTACAACATTCTCGAACTAAGCATATTGAAGTTCGTCATCATTTCATTCGAGATCATGTTGCTAAGGGTGACATTAATCTTAAGCATGTTCGCACCGATAAGCAATTAGCGGATATATTTACTAAACCTCTTGATGAGAAAGTGTTTTGCAGGTTGAGAGGAGAATTGAACATCATTGATGCTTCGAACTTGGAGTAGAAACTCCATTGGATACATGCAAGACATGAGCTTATGACTAATCCATGATATATCTCTTATGATGACTATCTTATGTCTTGGATATATTTGTACCTTGCATGTTGTCTAACCCATGTAGGTGCTTGGTTGAATCTAATTCCATGAGATTGCGACTCACTCACATCTTGAGCAATCTCTACATCACCAAGACTCTACACAATGGTGGTTGAAGACAAGGACGCACAAAACCATCCAAACATATCCTTTGATAAATTCTATGTTGAGCTTCATGATTGTCATTTTTGAATACACAAGTGCTCTTCCTTGCGAGAACTAACCCATGTAGGTAGATGAACTCAAACTCCAAGTGGTGCTCCCAACTCTTGATGAGCTACATCAACCTTGAGCACCCACACAAGTTCAACTACATGAGCAAGAACCACACCACCACCCAAGGTATGTTATTCCATCTTAGAGAAGCTTTACTCCAAGACATGAGTCAAAGCAACTCAACAAGATGTGAATACATCAAGATGCTTAAATGAAAAATGGTAACCCCATTTTGAGCTTAAACGATGAGTATGACCTATGATCAAGTGTTCTCACTTGACTCCTAACTCAATATACTCTAACATAGGTGACTATGTCACCGCCCAACTCTAGATGAAGTTCTCTTGTGTTCTTTTCTGTGTTATTGCATTTGTCTCATGCATGTTTATTTTCTTTCTCTTTTTCAAAAAAAAACTTCATCTAGATCTTTCAGTTTCTTCTCTTTTCTCCTTGTTTTTGTTCTGTATTTTCTGCATTTAATTCTTTGCAAATCCTTCAGGTAATTCATTGCAAATCTTTGTGAGATCCTACATGTCTAGTGAGCTGAGGTGACAAGTGTTTTTCTCTGTGTGAACTCGGTTTCACCGACTTGTAATTTTCGGTCCAACCGAATCTTTTCGGTGCCACCGAAACATACCACTCGGTGCCACCGACTTCGCAACAGGAAAAACAGTTTGCCACTTGTTCTATATTTCTTCTGATCCATCTCTACTCAATGAATCTTGTCCTCTACAAGCATCACAGTTTTATCCATTGCTTTGTGCTGAGTCTCAAGGACCAAACCTATACGACGGATTCCAGAAAGCCCTTCTTGGAAATTGATGTCAAAGGGGGAGAGAGAGATCACATCAAAGCTTGTAGGAGAGAGAGAGATCACGTCAAGGGAGAGAAAAAGTCTCAAGGACCAAACCTACAAAAGAGAAAGTATTAAGGGGGAGAGAGAGACTTCCAGGGGGAGAGAATACTCAAGGATCCCAGATGTCCCAGATGCTTGATGCTTGATGTTCAAGAGGAGAGATGTCACATGTCTTTTTAGGGGGAAAGACATGTTCATTTGTATCTTTCAGCTCTGATTTGCTGTTCCTTATCTTCTCCCAATATCCCATGTAAGATTCTGGGGGAGCAAGACACCTAAGGGAAAGAAATCAGTCAAATTCATTGCATATCTTTATTCTTGGGGACATGTTGAATCCAATGTGGTACCTTGTACTCACTCTCTACATGTCATCCCAGTCTTGGTATTCCTGTGGTTTCTTTTGTTTGCTCTGGCTAGTGGATGTACATGTGTTATCTAACTTTGTTTATGCAGGTTCATTCCATCCTAAGCCAACTCAAGACCACAAGGTAAGTATATGCATCAAAATCATGAGTATGAGGAGTTCTTGCTTATGTACATACTGTTTGCAAGAAGGACTCATGAGCATGAAGGTATTTTCCTTGATAATCTTTTGCTCTGATGCATATGGCCAAGATACATGTAACACATTGCCTACTCTGTCATGGTTATGCTCTCACATGCCTCTATATTTCATATTTACATGAGTGCATACATGTAGGGGGAGCCTATGCTTGTTACATGTCCTTCCAAAGCTTTACTTGCTGTTCTTTATATCTTTATCTAAAGCTTTTATGTATGTTGCCATCAATTACCAAAAAGGGGGAGATTGAAAGCACAAGTGCTCCCTAGGTGGTTTTGATAATTGATGACAACATATCTCTTGTTGGACTAACATTTCTATCTAGCATGTTTCAGATAAGTTCAACAATGGAGTGGCATGGACTAAAGGTTGTGGGAACTCCTTCAAGATGCTAAGGACAAAGGATTGGCTAAAGCTTCAAGCTCAAGACTCTTCATTTTACATTTTAGTGATCCCAGATCACATTGAGTCCATAGGAAAAGCCAATACTATCAAGGAGGGATGAGGTGTTGCTTAATGAGCCTCTTGCTTCATGTGCTTAATGATATGCTCCAAAATCCTCAGCTACTTTCCCACTTCCACATATGACCTAAACCCAAAGCCAAACTCGGACCTACCGATTATTCCTATCCGGCGCCACCGAGTTTCACCTGTCATAGCCACTGCCAGAAACCCTAATCAGTTCGGTCTCACCGATGGGATCTCGGTCTCACCGAGATGGGATTGCAAACTCTTTGTTTCCCTTTCGTAACTTTTCGGTCTCACCGAAAGAGCGAATCGGCCCCACCGAGATTGCAATGTAAACTCTTTGTTTCCCTTTTGTAACTTTTCGGTCTCACCGAAAGAGCATATTGGTCCCACCGAGTTTGCCTGACCAACTCTCTGGTTAGCTTATTACCAAACTCGGTCTCATCGAGTTTGTGTAATCGGTCTCACCGAGATTATGTTATGCCCAAACCCTAACCATATCGGTCCTACCGAGTTGCATGTCAGTCCTACCGAAAATCTCTAATGGTCACTAGGTTTACCTTTTTGGTCCGACCGAGTTTGTTGATTCGGTCCCACCGAGATTGGAAAACTGTGTGTAACAGTTGGATTTTGTGTGGAGGCTATATATACCCCTCCACCTCCTCTTCATTCGTGGAGAGAGCCATCCGACTAAGCCTACACTTCCAGCATCCTATTTCTGAGAGAGAACTACCTACTCATGTGTTGAGGCCAAGATATTCCATTCCTACCATATGAATCTTGATCTCTAGCTTTCCCCAAGTTGCTTTCCACTCAAACCTTCTTTCCACCAGATCCAAATCCTATGAGAGAGAGTTGAGTGTTGGGGAGACTATCATTTGAAGCACAAGAGCAAGGAGGTCATTACCTACACACCATTTGTTACTTCTTGGAGAGTGGTGTCTCCTAGATTGGCTAGGTGTTACTTGGGAGCCTCCGACAAGATTGTGGAGTTGAACCAAGGAGTTTGTAAGGGCAAGGAGATCGCCTACTTCGTGAAGATCTACCGCTAGTGAGGAAAGTCCTTCGTGGGCGATGGCCATGGTGGGATAGACAAGGTTGCTTCTTCGTGGACCCTTCGTGGGTGGTTGCTTCTTCGTGGACCCTTCGTGGGTGGTTGCTTCTTCGTGGACCCTTCGTGGGTGGAGCCCTCCGTGGACTCGCGCAACCATTACCCTTCGTGGGTGGAGCCCTCTGTGGACTCGCGCAACCGTTACCCTTCGTGGGTTGAAGTCTCCATCAACGTGGATGTAGGATAGCACCACCTATCCGAACCACAGGAAAAACATCCGTGTCTCCAATTGCGTTTGAATTCTCCAAACCCTTCTCCTTACGTTCTTGCAAGTTGCATGCTTTACATTCCGTTGCTCATATACTCTTTGCATGCTTGCTTGATATGTATTGTGTATGTTGAAATTGTGCCTAAAACTCCATTCAAACCAAAAAGGCCTAAAAATTGCAACTTTAGCACTAAGTGTCTAATCACCCCCCCCCCCTCTAGACACATCTACTTCTAGATCCTACACAATGGCTTCAGGCCAGAACTTTCTTGGAGTCTTGTATTCATCGAGCATCGTCTGGGCCATCTCAATAAGTGTTCTGTTCTTGCGTTCCATGATGCCATTCTGTTGCGGCGTGTACGGAGCTGAGAATTCATGAGTGATGCCCAAGGTATCAAGATAAGTGTCGAGGCCAATGTTCTTGAATTTAGTGCCATTGTCACTTTTGATGTGCTTGATCTTGACGCCATAGTTGTTCATGGCTCGATTGGCGAAGCATCTGAAGACATCCTGCACTTCAGTCTTGTAGAGGATTATATGCACCCAAGTATATCTTGAATAATCATCAACAATGACAAAGCCATAGAGACAAGCAGTAGTAGTAAGAGTTGAGTAGTGAGTGGGACCAAAGAGGTCCATGTGGAGCAGTTCGAAGGGTTGAGTCGTTGTCATGATTGTCTTCGAGGGATGCTTGGCCCTCGTCATCTTTCCTGCTTCACAGGCACCGCATAAGTGATCCTTCTTGAACTTGACACCCTCGATGCCTATGACATGCTTCTTCTTTGAAAGAGTGTGCAAGTTCCTCATGCCAGCATGCCCTAGCCTCCGATGCCAGAGCCAGCATTCTGAAGCTTTTGCTAGAAGACATACGGCAAGCTGTGGTCCTACTGAGAAATCTACCACGTACAAATCATCTTTCCGATACCCTTTAAAGACTAGAGACTTGTCAGATTCCATTAGAACAAGGCAATGGTATTTTTCCAAATATCACAATCATGTTTAAATTGCGAAGCATTGAGACAGACATTAAGTTGAAACCAAGGGATTCAACAAGCATTACTTTATCCATGTGTTGATCCCTCGAGATGGCAACTCTACCTAGACCCAATACCTTGCTTTTACCAGTATCAGCAAATGTGATGTGACTCTTGTCAGATGAACGTAAAGTTGAGTCCATGAGAAGACTTCGCTTGCCAGTCATGTGATTAGTACACCCACTATCAATAATCCATTCTGAAGCAGCTGGTGTCATACCCTACAGTGCAGTTAGGGGGATAGGCTTCATGAAGAGAATTGTGAAGCATAAACATTTGACGAGCAAGTGGATTATGAAAGCTTAGATCGAGGTTAGGACTGATAGGGCAAGTAGCAAGCGATTCAGGAACAATATACATAATAAGACCATTTCGGCATTTGATCTTGCGCCCTACAAGATGTTTAAGGTCCCCAGCAATAGCTTCAGACGAATTTGGTTTTCGGCTGGAAACCCTTCCCTGCAAAAGAGAGTTAAGCTTTCTTAGCCACCCACATCTTCAAGGGTGGCTTCGAAGCAATGAGTCTAAGTGCAGCATCTGAGAGCTTTGGCTTTGGAGCCCTAGCAAATAGTCTTGCAGGTGGACAATAGTACTCATAAGAATAAGCAGAGTAGTTCTTGGTCTTATGAACATGGCAGTTTGATGAAACACGCTCATATTCATAGGCCTGAGTATGGTTTCCCTGCAAAACATTTGCGTTAGTGCGACTCAGGTGAGTCCTTTGTCTGTATGAAGCCTTTGGACCATACAAAGCATGTGGTCTGGGGTTTGTCTTCTTCACTTGTGGTGTCATGACGACATTCACAGGAAGATTCTCCAACCACTTTTTCGACACCCAGACTTTCTTCATAGGTGGCCCATTCCTGCAGTTAGTACCAATATACCTGGCAAACACTTCACCATTCTGATTCTTAAACAGTTTATAGTTTGCATCAAAGGATTCATCAATAACAATGGGATTAGCACAAGTGAAGCCAGACGGGGTGGATGGATCCACTGAAGGTAGCTTTGCAGCAACCCATGTGGTTTTGGGGTACTGCTCAGGTTTCCAGTAAGAGCCATCAGCATTCATTTTCCTTTCGAACCCAAGACCCTCTTTCCTAGGGTTTTGATTCAGGATCTGCCTTTTGAGGACATCACATAGTGTCTGATGCCCTTTGAGACTTTTGTACATCCCTGTTTCAAGCAATGTCTTCAACCTAGCATTTTCATCAGCAATAGCAGTGGTATCCTCAGCAGAGGGGTTAATTACCACAGCAACAGTTGAAGATATCGCAATAGTAGCAGCAGTAGAACATCCAGCAACAGAAGTAGTGTTGTCACGCTCAATGCATTTAAGACATGGTGGTTCAAATCCTTCCTAGGTGGAACTGATCTGTTTGGCATGAAGTGACTCATTTTCCTTTTGAAGACCTTCATGAGCCGCTCTCAATTTCTCAAGATCTTGCTTCCTTTGAAGATAATCATAGGAAAGCTTTTCATGAGTTGTTGAGAGCGTTTCATGACAACTTTCAAGTTCCTCATACTTAACATGAAGATTTTTTATGTCTTCAATTAAGGACTGAGATCGAGTCATTTTAGCGTCTAACAGGTCATCACTTTTGTCTAACAGCTTTTGAATATGTTCCATAGCTTTCTGTTGTTCAGTTGCAATTTTAGCAAGTGTTTTGTAGCTGGGTTTGGAACCACAATCAGAGTCATCTTCACTGGATGTTTGATAGTGAGTAGTGCGTGTGTTTACCTTGGCACCACGTGCCATGAAGCAGTAGGTGGGAGCGGAGTAGTCCTTGTCATTTGCATCGGCGTTGGTGATGAAGCCATTGTCTTCAGTGTTGAAGATGGACTTGGCAACGTATGTTGTAGCCAGACTTGCAACGCCAGAATCGGACTCCTCCTCAGGCTCCACCTCCGCCTCCTCAGAAGCGGGATCCTCCTCTGAATCCATTTCCTTGCCAACGAACGCACGAGCCTTGCCAGATGAGCTCTTCTTGTGTGATGAAGACTTTGAGGAAGACTTGGAAGAAGACTTTGAGTATTTCTTCTTCTTCTTGTCGTGAGAATCAGACTCCTTGCTCTTCTTCTTGTTGTTGTTCTCATTGTCCCACTATGGACACTCAGAGATGTAGTGGCCAGGTTTCTTGCACTTGTGGCATGTTCTCTCCTTATACTCATGAGCAGAAGCTTCATCATTCCTTGAGCTTGATCATGAAGACTTTCTGAAGACTTTCTTCTTGGTGAATTTTTGGAACTTCTTCACAAGCATAGCAAGATCCTTTCCAATGTCTTCAGGATAATCAGAACTGCTGTCAGATTCTTCTTCAGATGAGGAGACAGCTTTTGCCTTCAGGGCATGAGTTCGCCCATAGTTGGGATCATAGATGTCTCTTTTCTCAAAAAGCTTGAACTCATGTGTGTTGAGCCTTTCAAGTATGTCAGACAGATCGAGTGTCTTGAAGTCGGGACGTTCTTGAATCATCAGGGCTAGGGTGTCAAACAAGCTGTCAAGTGATCTCAGGAGTGTCTTGATGACTTCATGCTTGGTGATCTCAGTAGCGCCAAGGGCTTTAAGTTCATTTGTGATGTCAGTGAGTCGATCAAACGTGAGCTGAACATTCTCATTGTCGTTTCTTTTGAAGCGGTTGAAGAGGTTGCGAAGGACACTGATTCTTTGATATCTCTGGGTTGAGATGCCTTCGTTGACCTTGGAGAGCCAGTCCCAGACTAGCTTAGATGTTTCCAAAGCACTCACACCGCCATACTGTCCTTTGGTCAGATGACCACAGATGATGTTCTTGGCAGTGGAGTCCAGTTGAACGAACTTCTTGACATCAGCAGCGGTGACACCTTCACCGGCCTTGGGAACGCCATTCTTGACGACATACCATAGGTCAACATCAATGGCTTCAAGATGCATACGCATCTTATTCTTCCAGTAGAGATATTCAGTTCCATCGAAGACTGGGCACGCAGCGAAGACTTTGATTATCCCTGCAGTTGACATAGCTAAAATTCCAGGTGGTTAAACCGAATCACACAGAACAAGGGAGTACCTTGCTCTGATACCAATTGAAAGTGCTAGTGATCGACTAGAGGGGGGTGAATAGGCGATTTTTAAGAAAGTCTTCAAAACATGGGAGTTTCAAAGACAAACGATAGAAATAAACCTATTACCATGCAGCGGAAGGTAGACTACACTAAGCAAGCCATAGTCAAGTATTCAATGAAGTGAAAGCACAACGACTAATGGCAGCTAGGCAGTATGGATCAGGTAGGAAGATAGTATGAAGCCAATCAGAACAAGCAGTCACTCAGTGAAGACAAAAGATAATGCAGACAGACAATGACTTCACAAGGACCAACTGTAAATAAAGAGATGGGAAGGATAGAACCAGTGACTCGTTGAAGACAATGATTTGTTGGACCAGTTCCAGTTGCTGTGACAACTGTACGTCTGGTTAGGGAGGCTGAGATTCAACTCAGAAGACTGTGTCTTCACCTTATTCCCCTTGAGCTAAGGACACCCAGTCCTCGCCCAATCACTCTGGTAAGTATTCAAGGCAGACTTCCAAACCTTCACAGACTTTGTTCACCGGCGATCCACAATGACTCTTGGATGCTCAGAACGCGATGCCTAACCGGCTGGAGGATTCACAGTCCTCAAGTGTAATAAGTCTTCAGATCACACAGACAGGAAGACTTAAGTGATTCCTAACACTCTTTGGCTCTGGGTGTTTAGGGCTTTATCCTCTCAAGGAATTCTCTCTCAAAGGCTTCGAGGTGGGTTGCTCACAAACGACAAAAGCCGTACACAAACTCTGAGCAGCCAACCGTTTATGCTTGTAGGGGTGGGCTATTTATAGCCACTAGGCAACCCGACCTGATTTGTCCGAAATGACCCTGGATCACTAAGGAACTGACATGTGTTCCAACGGTCAGATTTCACACACACACGGCAACTTTACTTTGGCTACAAGCAAAGCTGACTTATCCAGCTCTGGATAAGATTTTCTCTCATTATCTTCGCTCGAGGACATAGGGTTTTGGTTAGGCATCACTTCAGTCATTCTGACTGGTTCTCTTGGACCCCACTTAACAGTACGGTGGTTCCTATGACTCAACAAAGAAGAAAAATAACGACGAAACAACTAAGTCTTCGCGCTCCATAGTCTTCATGCGATGTCTTCTCTTGTCATAGTCTTCAATGTGAATGTCTTCACATACCCCCTTAGACTTCAATGTCTACACACATTTTTAGGGGTCATCTCTGGTAGGAAAACCGAATCAATGAGGGGCTTCTACCTGTGTTATCCTGCAATTCTCACAAACACATTAGTCCCTCAACCAGGTTTGTCGTCAATACTGCAAACCAACTAGGGGTGGCACTAGATGCACTTACACTTTTCTCTCATAATTTGCAAGGTACACACCAAAAGGGAGAATTCTGGCAGCTGGAAATCTGGACCTGGAAAATATACGTCGGGCCACCTATTCTGCACAACTCCAAACAAGCTGAAACTTCATGGAGAATTTTTATGGATTATTTAAGAATTATTGGAGCAAATAACTACCATAGGGGACCCACCAGGTGGGTTGTGCCCTCCTCGGCCCACCTCCGGTGCCCATCTTTTGGTATATGTCATTTTGACCTAGAAAAAATAAGGAGAGGACTTTCGGGATGAAGTGCCGCTGCCTCAAGGCAAAACTTGGGCAGGAGCACTTTTGCCCTCCGACAGAGCGATTCCGCCAGGGGAACTTCCCTCCCGGAGGAGGAAATCATCATCATCATCACCAACAACTCTCCCATCTTGGGGAGGGCAATCTCCATCAACATCTTCAATAGCACCATCTCCTCTCAAAACCTAGTTCATCTCTTGTGTTCAATCTTGTTACCGGAACTATAGATTGGTACTTGTGGGAGACTAGTAGTGTTGATTACATCTTGTAGTTGATTACTATATGGTTTATTTGGTCGAATATTATATGTTCAGACCCAATATGCTATTTAATACTCCTCTGATCATGAGCATGTTTATCATTTGTGAGTAGTTACCTTTGTTCTTGAGGTCATGGGATAAATCATGTTGCAAGTAATCATGTGAATTTGATATGTGTTCGATATTTTGATAGTATGTATGTTGTGATTCCCTCAGTGGTGCCATGTGAACATCGACTACATGACACTTCACCACATTTGGGCCGAAGGGAATGCATTATGGAGTAGCAATTAGATGATGGGTAGCGAGAGTGACAGAAACTTAAACCCCAGTTTATGCGTTATTTCGTAAGGGACCGATTGGATGCAAAAGTGTAATGCTATGGTTAGAATTTATTCTTAATACTTTTCTCTTAGTTGCGGATGCTTGCGGGAGGGTTAATCATAAGTAGGAGGTTTGTTCAAGTAATAACAGCACCTAAGAACTGGTCCACCCAGATATCAAATTATCAAAGTAGCGAACATGAATTAACCCAACATGATGAAAGTGACTAGATGAAATTCCCGTGTACCCTCAAGAACGCTTTGCTTATCATAAGAGACTGTTTTGGCCTGTCCTTTGCCTCAAAAGGATTGGGCTACCTTGCTGCAATTTTGTTACTACTATCGTTACTCGATTGTTACAAATTATCTTGCTATCAAACTACTCTGCTACTTACAATTTCAGCACTTGCACACATTACCTTACTGAAAACTACTTGTCATTTCCTTGTGCTCCTCGTTGGATTCGACATTCTTACTTGTCAAAAAGAGCTACAATTGATCCCCTATACTTGTGGGTCATCAAGTCTATTTTTTGGCGCCGTTGCCGGGGAGTGAAGTGCCTTTTGTAAGTGGAATTTGGTAAGGAAACATTTATATAGTGTGCTGAGATTTATTGTCACTTGCTACTATGGAAAACAATCCTTTGTGGGGTTTGTTCGGGGTATCTTCACCTCGTTCGGAACCACAATTAGCTACCCCTCAACCTACTGCACCTACTGAAAATATTGAATATGAAATTCCTTCGGGTATGATAGAACAACTGCTAGCTGATCCTTATGAGGAGATGGAACCGAACATCCTGATATGCACTTGACATATGTAGAACAAATTTGTGGATTGTTTAAGCTTGTAGGTTTACCCAAGGATGAAGTTATGAAAAAGGTTTTCCCTTTATCTTTGAAGGGAAAAGCATTGGAATGGTATAGGCTATGAGATGACATTGGATCATGGAATTGGAATCGTTTGAAATTGGAGTTCCACCAAAAAAATTATCCTATGCATCTAGTTCATCGTGATTGGAATTATATATATAATTTTTGGCCTCGTGAAGGAGAAAGTATCACTCTAGCTTGGACGAAGCTTAAGTCAATGTTATATTCATGCCCCAATCATGAGCTCTCAAGAGATATTATTATCCAGAACTTTTATGCTCGGCTTTCTCGCAATGATCAAACCATGCTTGATACTTCTTGTGCTAGTTCTTTTATGAAGAAGACTATTGAATTCCGGTGGGATCTCTTGGAAAGAATTAAACGCAACTCTGAAGATTGGAAACTCGACAAAGGTAAAGGGTCAGGTATTAAACTTAAGTATGATTGCGTTAAATCTTTTATGAATACCGATGCTTTTCAAAAGTTTAGCACTAAATATGGACTTGACTCTGAGATAGTAGCCTCCTTTTGTGAATCATTTGCTACTCATGTTGAACTCCCTAAAGAGAAGTGGTTTAAATATTAGCCACCTATTAAAGAAGAAACCAAAGAACCGGTACCAGTTAAAGAAGAAACTATAATTTATAATGTTGATCCAGTTGTTCCTTCTACTTATATTGAGAAACCACCTTTCCATGTTAGGATAAAGGAACATGCTAAGTTCCAACTGTGGTTAACAAAAGCTATATTAGAACACCTAAGCCTGATGAACAAATTAAAGTAGAACCTAGTATTGCTATGGTTAAAGATCTCTTGGAAGAAGATATGGATGGGCATGTTATTTATTTCTGTGAAGAAGCTGCTAGAGTTGCTAAACCTGATAAAAAAGATAAACATAGACATGTTGTTGGCATGCCTGTCATCTTAGTTAAAATAGGAGATCACTGTTACCATGGTTTATGTGACATAGGTGCTAGTGTGAGTGCTATTCCTTATACCTTATATCAAGAAATTATATCACCAATTGGGATTGTTAGAGATGTTGAAGTCTTGTATGGGAAAATAAAATACCCTACTGATTTTCTTGTTCTTGGTTCCCATCAAGATGAATTTTGTCCCATTATCTTTGGTAGACCTTTCTTGAACATCGTTAATGCTAGAATAGATTGTGAGAAACAAACTATTGGTGTTAGTTTTGGTAATGAGTCTCATGAGTTTATTTTTTCCAAGTTTAGTAGAAATCTTCATGAAAAAGAATTGCCTAGTAAGGATGAACTAATTGGTCTTGCTTCTATTGTTGTACCACCTACAGATCCCTTTAGAACAATATTTGCTAGACCATGAGAATGATTTTCATATGCATGAAAGAAATGAAATAGATAAAAATTTCTTTGAACAACGTCCTCTACTTAAACACAATTTGCCTATTGAAATTCTAGGAGGCCCTCCTCCACCTATGGTGATCCTGTGTTTGAATTAAAACAATTGCCAGACACTTTGAAATATGCTTATCTTGATGAAAATAAGATATATCCTGTTATTATCAGTGCTAACCTTTCAGAACATGAGGGAGAAAGATTATTGAAAGTTCTAAGGAAGCATCGGGCTGCTATTGGATATACTCTTGATGATTTAAAGGGCATTAGTCCCACTCTTTGTCAGCACAAAATTAATATGGAACCTGATGCTAAACACGTTGTTGATCACCAACGTCGGTTAAATGTGAAGATGAAAGAAGTGGTAAGAACGGAAATATTAAAACTTCTGGAAGCAGGTATAATCTATCCCATAGTTGATAGTAGATGGGTAAGTCTTGTTCATTGTGTTCCTAAGAAAGGAGGTATAACTGTTGTTCCTAATGATAAGAATGAACTTATTCCACAAAGAATTGTTACAGGCTATAGAATGGTAATAGATTTTAGAAAATTAAACAAAGCAACTAGAAAATATCATTACCCTTTGCCTTTTATTGACCAAATGCTTGAAAGATTATCTAAGCACACACACTTTTGCTTCCTTGATGGATATTCTGGCTTTACACAAATACCTATTTCTCAACCTGATCCAGAAAATACCACTTCTACTTGTCCCTTTGGAACCTACGCTTATAGACATATGCCTTTCGGTTTATGCAATGCACCTGCTACCTTTCAAAGATGTATGACTGCTATATTCTCTGACTTTTGTGAAAAGATTGTTGAGGTTTTCATGGATGACTTCTCTGTTTATAGGAAGTCTTTTGATGATTGTTTAAGCAATCTTGATCGAGTTTTGCAGAGATGTGAACAAACAAATCTTGTCTTGAATTGGGAGAAGTGCCACTTTATGGTTAATGAAGGCATTGTCTTGGGTCATAAAATTTCTAAAAGAGGTATTGAAGTGGACAAAGCTAAGGTCGATGCAATTGAGAAAATGCCATGTCCTGAAGATACAAAAGCTATTCGTAGTTTCTTAGGTCGTGCTGGTTTCTATAGGAGATTTATCAAAGAATTTTCAAAAATTTCTAGGCCTCTTACTAGTCTCTTGCAAAAGGATATTCCTTTTGTTTTTTATGATAATTGTTTAGAAGCCTTTGAAACACTTAAGAAAGATTTAATTTCTCCACCTATTGTTCAGCCACCTGATTAGAACTTGCCTTTTGAAATTATGTGTGATGCTAGTGATTATGCTGTTGGTGTTGTTCTAGGACAAAGAGTTGATAAAAAACTTAATGTTATTCATTATGCCAGAAAACTCTAGACAGTGCTCAAAGAAATTATGCTACTACTAAAAAAGAATTCTTAGCAGTTGTGTTTGCGTGTGATAAATTTAGACCTTATATTGTTGATTCCAAAGTAACTGTTCACACAGACCATGCTGCTATTAAATATCTTATGGAAAAGAAAGATGCTAAACCTAGACTTATTTGATGGGTTCTCTTGTTACAAGAATTTGATTTACATATCATTGATAGAAAGGGAGCTGAGAACCCAGTAGCTGATAATTTATCTAGGCTTGAAAAGGTGCTTGATGGCCCACTACCTATTGATGATAGTTTTCCTGATGAGCAGTTAGCTGCAATAAATGTTTCTCATAGTACTCCTTGGTATGCTGATTATGTTAATTACATTGTTGCTAAATATTTACCACCTAGCTTTACATACCAACAAAAAAAATTCTTCTATGATTTAAGACATTACTTTCGGGATGACCCACATCTTTATAAAGAAGGAATAGATGGTATTATTAGACGTTGTGTACCTGAGCATGAACAAGGACAAATCCTACGGAAATGTCACTCCGAATCTTATGGAGGGCATCATGTTGGAGATAGAACTGTTGGGGAACGTGGCAATTTCAAAAAAATTCCTACGCACACGCAAGATCATAGTGATGCATAGCAACGAGAGGGGAGAGTGTTGTCCACGTACCCTCGTAGACCGAAAGCGGAAGCGTTATAACAACGCGGTTGATGTAGTCGTACGTCTTCACGGCCCGATTGATCAAGCACCGAAACTACGGCACCTCCGAGTTCTAGCACACGTTCAGCTCGATGACGATCCCCGGACTCCGATCCAGTAGAATGTCGGGGAAGAGTTCCGTCAGCATGACGGCGTGGTGACGATCTTGATGTTCTACCGTCGCAGCGCTTCGCCTAAGCACCGCTACAATATTATCGAGGATTATGGTGGAGGGGGAACCGCACACGGCTAAGAGAACAATGATCAATTGTTGTGTCTCTGGGGTGCCCCCCTGCCCTCGTATATAAAGGAGCAAGGGGGAGGCGGCCGGCCTAGGAGGAGGGCGCGCCAAGGGGGAAGTCCTACTCCCACTGGGAGTAGGACTCCTCCTTCCTTTGTTGGAGTAGGAGAGAAGGAAAGAGGGGGAGAGGAACAAGGAAAAGGGGGATGCACCCCTTGTCCAATTCGGACCAGAGGGGGGGCGCGCGCCTCCTTCCTTTTGGCCTCTCTCCTCTATTCCCGTATGGCCCAATAAGGCCCATATACTCCCCGGCGAATTCCCGTAACTCTCCAGTACTCCAAAAAATACCCGAATCACTCTGAACATTTCCGATGTCCGAATATAGTCATCCAATATATCGATCTTTATGTCTCGACCATTTCGAGACTTGTCATCATGTTCCCGATCTCATCTGGGACTCCGAACTCCTTCGGTACATCAAAACTCATAAACTCATAATATAACTGTCATCGAAACCTTAAGCGTGCGGACCCTACGGGTTCGAGAACAATGTAGACATGACCGAGACACGTCTCCGGTCAATAACCAATAGCGGAACCTGGATGCCCATATTGGCTCCCACATATTCTATGAAGATCTTTATCGGTCAAACCGCATAACAACATACGTTGTTCCCTTTGTCATCGGTATGTTACTTGCCCGAGATTCGATCGTTGGCATCTCAATACCTAGTTCAATCTCGTTACCGGCAAGTCTCTTTACTTGTTCGGTAATACATCATCCCGCAACTAACTCACTAGTTGCAATGCTTGCAATGCTTATAGTGATGTGCATTACCGAGTGGACCCAGAGATACCTCTCCGACAATCGGAGTGACAAATCCTAATCTCGAAATACGCCAACCCAACAAGTACCTTCGGAGACACCTGTAGAGCACCTTTATAATCACCCAGTTACGTTGTGACGTTTGGTGGCACACAAAGTGTTCCTCCGGTAAACGGGAGTTGCATAATCTCATAGTCATAGGAACATGTATAAGTCATGAAGGAAGCAATAGGAACAAACTAAACGATCAAGTGCTAAGCTAACAAAATGGGTCAAGTCAATCACATCATTCTCCTAATGATGTGATCCCATTAATCAAATGACAACTCATGTCTATGGTTAGGAAACATAACCATCTTTGATCAACGAGCTAGTCGAGTAGAGGCATACTAGTGACACTCTGTTTGTCTATGTATTCACACATGTATTATGTTTCCTGTTAATACAATTCTAGCATGAATAATAAACATTTATCATGATATAAGGAAATAAATAATAACTTTATTATTGCCTCTAGGGCATATTTCCTTCTGTCTCCCACTTGCACTAGAGTCAATAATCTAGTTCACATCACCATGTGATTTAATACCAATAGTTCACATCACCATGTGATTAACACCCATAGTTCACATCGACATGTGACCAACACCCAAAGGGTTTACTAGAGTCAATAATCTAGTTCACATCGCTATGTGATTAACACCCAAAGAGTACTAAGGTGTGATCATGTTTTGCTTGTGAGAGAAGTTTAGTCAACGGGTCTACCACATTCAGATCCGAACGTATTTTGCAAATTTCTATGTCAACAATGCTTTGCACGGAGCTACTCTAGCTAATTGCTCCCACTTCCAATATATATCTAGATTGAGACTTAGAGTCATCTGGATCAGTGTCAAAACTTGCATCAACGTAACCCTTTACTATGAACCTTTTGTCACCTCCATAATCGAGAAACATATCCCCATTCCACTAAGGATAATTTTGACCAATGTCCAGTGATCTACTCCTAGATCACTATTGTACTCCCTTGCCAAACTCAGGGCAGGGTATACAATAGGTCTGGTACACAGCATGGCATACTTTATAGAACCTATGGCTGAGGCATAGGGAATGACTTTCATTCTCTCTCTATCTTCTGTCGTGGTCGAGTTTTGAGTCTTACTCAACTTCACACCTTGTAACACAGGCAAGAACTCCTTTTTGACTATTCCATTTTGAACTACTTCAAAATCTTGTCAAGGTATGTACTCATTGAAAAACTTATCAAGCGTCTTGATCTATCTCTATAGATCTTGATGCTCAATATGTAAGCAGCTTCACCGAGGTCTTTCTTTGAAAAACTCCTTTCAAACATTCCTTTATGCTTTGCAGAATAATTCTACATTATCTCTGATCAACAATATGTCATTCACATATACTTATCGGAAATGTTCTAGTGCTCCCACTCACTTTCTTGTAAATACAGGCTTCACCACAAGTCTGTATAAAACTATATGCTTTGATCAACTTATCAAAGCGTATATTCCAACTCTGAGATGCTTGCACCAGTCCATAGATGGATCGCTGGAGCTTGCATATTTTGTTAGTACCTTTAGGATTGACAAAACCTTCTGGTTGCATCATATACAACTCTTCTTTAATAAATCAATTAAGGAATGCAGTTTTGTTTATCCATTTGCCAAATTTCATAAAATGCGGCAATTTCTAACATGATTTGGATAGACTTAAGCATAGATACGAGTGAGAAACTCTCATCGTAGTCAACACCTTGAACTTGTCAAAAACCTTTTTGCGACAATTCTAGCTTTCTAGATAGTAACACTACTATCAACGTCCGTCTTCCTCTTGAAAATCCATTTAATCTCAATGGCTCGCCGATTAATGGGCAAGTCAATCAAAGTCCATACATTGTTCTTATATATATGGATCCCATCTCAGATTTCATGGCCTTAAACCATTTTGCGGAATCTGGGCTCATCATCGCTTCATCATAGTTCGTAGGTTCGTCATGGTCAAGTAACATGACCTCCAAAACAGGATTACCATACCACTCTGGTGCGGATCTCACTCTGGTTGATCTATGAAGTTCTGTAGTAACTTGATCTGAAGTTTCATGATCATCATCATTAACTTCCTCTCTTGTTGGTGTAGACATCACTGGAACTGATTTCCGTGATGAACTATTTTCCAATTCGGGAGAAGGTACAGTTACCTTATCAAGTTCCACTTTCCTCCCACTCACTTCTTTCAAGAGAAACACCTTCTCTAGAAAGGATCCATTCTCAGCAACGAATGTCTTGCCTTTGGATCTGTGATAGAAGGTGTACCCAACAGTTTCTTTTGGGTATCCTATGAAGATTTACTTCTCCGATTTGGGTTCGAGCTTATCATGTTGAAACTTTTTCACATAAGCATTGCAGTCCCAAACTTTAAGAAATGACAGCCTAGGTTTCTTGCCAAACCATAGTTCATACGATGTCGTCTCAACGGATTTAGATGGTGCCCTATTTAACGTGAATGCAGTTGTCTCTAATGCATAACCCCAAAACAATAGTGGTAGATCGGTAAGAGACATCATAGATCGCACCATATCTAATAAAGTACAGTTATGATGGTCGGACACACCATTACACTGTGGTGTTCCAGGTGGCGTGAGTAGTGAAACTATTTCACATTGTTTTAACTGAAGGCCAAACTCTTAACTCAAATATTTTACCTCTGCGATCATATCATAGAAACTTTTATTTTCTTGTTACGATGATTCTCCACTTCACTCTGAAATTCTTTGAACTTTTCAAATGTTTCAGACTTGTGTTTCATTAAGTAGATATACCCATATCTTCTCAAATCATCTGTGAAGGTCGGAAAATAACGATACTTGTCGTGAGTCTTAACACTCATCGGACCGCATACATCAATATGTATTATTTCCAATAAGTCAGTTGCTCGCTCCATTGTTCCGGAGAACGGAGTCTTAGTCATCTTGCCCATGAGGCATGGTTCGCAAGCATCAAGTGATTCATAATCAAGTGATTCCAAAAGTCCATCAGTATGGAGTTTCTTCATGCGCTTTACACCAATATGACCTAAACGGCAGTGCCACAAATAAGTTGCACTATCATTATTATCTTTGCATCTTTTGGTTTCAATATTATGAATATGTGTATCACTACGATCGAGATCCAATGAACCATTTTCATTGGGTGTGTAACCATATAAGGTTTTACTCATGTAAACAGAACAACAATTTATTCTCACTTAAATGAATAACTGTATTGCAATAAACATGATCAAATCATATTCATGCTCAATGCAAACACCAAATAACACTTATTTAGGTTCAACACTAATCCCAAAAGTATAGGGAGTGTGCGATGATGATCATATCAATCTTGGAACCACTTCCAACACACATCGTCACTTCACCCTTAACTAGTCTCTGTTCATTCTGCAACTCCCGTTTCGAGTTACTACTCTTAGCAACTGAACCAGTATCAAATACCGAGGGGTTGCTACGAACACTAGTAAAATACACATCAATAATCTGTATATCAAATATACCTTTGTTCACTTTGCCATCCTTCTTATCCGCCAAATACTTGGGGCAGTTCCGCTTCCAGTGACCAGTCCCTTTGCAGTAGAAGTACTTAGTCTCAGGCTTAGGACCAGACTTGGGCTTCTTCACTTGAGCAGCAACTTGCTTGCCGTTCTTCTTGAAGTTCCCCTTCTTCCCTTTGCCATTTTCTTGAAACTAGTGGTCTTGTCTACCATCAACACTTGATATTTTTCTTGATTTCTACCTTCGTTGATTTCAGTATTACGAAGAGCTTGGGAATCGTTTCCGTTATCCCTTGCATATCATAGTTCATCATGAAGTCCTACTAACTTGGTGATGGTGACTAGAGAATTCTGTCAATTACTATCTTATCTGGAAGATTAACTCCCACTTGATTCAAGCGATTGTAGTACCCAGACAATCTGAACACATGCGCACTGCTTGAGCTATTCTCCTCCATCTTTTAGCTATAGAACTTGTTGGAGACTTCATATCTCTCAACTCGGGTATTTGCTTGAAATATTAACTTCAACTTCTGGAACATCTCATATGGTCCATGACGTTCAAAACGTCTTTGAAGTCCCGATTCTAAGCCGTTAAGCATGGTGCACTAAACTATCAAGTAGTCATCATATTGAGCTAGCCAAACATTTAGAACGTCCGCATCTGCTCCAGCAATAGGTCTGTCACCTATCAGTGCATCAAGGACATAATTCTTCTATGCAGCAATGAGGATAATCCTCAGATCACGGATCCAATCCGCATCATTGCTACTAACATTTTTCAACTTAGTTTTCTCTAGGAACATTTAAAAATTAAACGGGGGGCAACATCGCGAGCTATTGATCTACAACATAGATATGCTAATACTACAGGACTAAGTTCATGATAAATTAAAGTTCAATTAATCATATTACTTAAGAACTCCCACTTAGACAGACATCCCTCTAATCTTCTAAGTGATCACATGATCCATATCAACTAAACCATGTCCGATCATCACGTGAGATGGAGTAGTTTCAATGGTGAACATCACTATGTTGATCATATCTACTATATGATTCACGCTCGACCTTTTGGTCTCCGTGTTCCGAGGCCATATCTGTTATATGCTAGGCTCGTCAAGTTTAACCTGAGTATTCCGCGTGTGCAACTGTTTTGCACCCGTTGTATTTGAACATAGAGCCTATCACACCCGATCATCACGTGGTGTCTCAGCACGAAGAACTTTCGCAACGGTGCATACTCAGGGAGAACACTTATACTTTGATAATTTAGTGAGGGATCATCTTATAATGCTACCGTCAATCAAAGCAAGATAAGATGCATAAATGATAAACATCACATGCAATCAATATAAGTGATATGATATGGACATCATCATCTTGTACTTGTGATCTCCATCTTCGAAGTACCGTCATGATCACCATCGTCACCGACGCGACACCTTGATCTCCATCGTAGCATCGTTGTCGTCTCGCCAATCTTATGCTTCCACGATTATCGCTACCGCTTAGTGATAAAGTAAAGCATTACAGCGCGATTGCATTGCATACAATAAAGCGACAACCATATGGCTCCTGCCAGTTGCCGATAACTCGGTTACAAAACATGATCATCTCATACAATAAAATTTAGCATCATGTCTTGACCATATCACATCACAACATGCCCTGCAAAAACAAGTTAGACGTCCTCTACTTTGTTGTTGCAAGTTTTATGTGGCTGCTACGGGCTTAGCAAGAACCGTTCTTACCTACGCACCAAACCACAACGATAGTTTGTCAAGTTGGTGTTGTTTTAACCTTCGCGAGGACCGGGCGTAGCCACACTTGGTTCAACTAAAGTTGGAGAAACTGACACCCGCCAGCCACCTGTGTGCAAAACACGTCGGTAGAACCAGTCTCGCGTAAGCGTACGCGTAATGTCGGTCCGGGCCGCTTCATCCAACAATACTGCCGAACCAAAGTATGACATGCAGGTAAGCAGTATGACTTATATCGCCCACAACTCACTTGTGTTCACCTCGTGCACAACATCAACGCATAAAACCTAGGCTCGGATGCCACTGTTGGGGAACGAAGCAATTTCAAAAAAATTCCGACGCACACGCAAGATCATGGTGATGCATAGCAACGAGAGAGGAGAGTGTTGTCCATGTACCCTCGTAGACCGAAAGCGGAAGCGTTATAACAACGTGGTTGATGTAGTCGTACGTCTTCACGGCCCGACCGATCAAGCACCGAAACTACGGCACCTCCGAGTTCTTGCACACGTTCAGCTCGATGACGATCCCCGGACTCCGATCCAGCAGAATGCCGGGGAAGAGTTCCGTCAGCATGACGGCGTGGTGACGATCTTCATGTTCTACCGTCGCAGGGCTTCGCCTAAGCACCGCTACAATATTATCGAGGATTATGGTGGAGGGGGCACCGCACACGGCCAAGAGATCAATGATCAATTGTTGTGTCTCTGGGGTGCCCCCCTGCCCCCGTATATAAAGGAGCAAGGGGGAGGCGGCCGGCCTAGGAGGAGGCGCGCCAAGGGGGAAGTCCTACTCCCACCGGGAGTAGGACTCCTCCTTCCCTTGTTGGAGTAGGAGAGAAGGAAAGAGGGGGAGAGGAACAAGGAAAAGGGGGATGCACCCCTTGTCCAATTCGGACCAGAGGGGGGGCGCGCGCCTCCTTCCTTTTGGCCTCTCTCCTCTATTCCCGTATGGCCCAATAAGGCCCATATACTCCCCGGCGAATTCCCGTAACTCTCCAGTACTCCGAAAAATACCCGAATCACTCGGAACATTTCCGATATCCGAATATAGTCGTCCAATATATCGATCTTTACGTCTCGACCATTTCGAGACTCGTCATCATGTCCCCGATCTCATCTGGGACTCCGAACTCCTTCGGTACATCAAAACTCATAAACTCATAATATAACTGTCATCGAAACCTTAAGCGTGCGGACCCTATGGGTTCGAGAACAATGTAGACATGACCGAGACACGTCTCCGGTCAATAACCAATAGCGGAACCTGGATGCCCATATTGGCTCCCACATATTCTACGAAGATCTTTATCGGTCAAACCGCATAACAACATACGTTGTTCCCTTTGTCATCGGTATGTTACTTGCCCGAGATTCGATCGTTGGCATCTCAATACCTAGTTCAATCTCGTTACCGGCAAGTCTCTTTACTCGTTCCGTAATACATCATCCCGCAACTAACTCACTAGTTGCAATGCTTGCAATGCTTATAGTGATGTGCATTACCGAGTGGGCCCAGAGATACCTCTCCGACAATCGGAGTGACAAATCCTAATCTCGAAATACGCCAACCCAACAAGTACCTTCGGAGACACCTGTAGAGCACCTTTATAATCACCCAGTTACGTTGTGACGTTTGGTGGCACACAAAGTGTTCCTCCGGTAAACGGGAGTTGCATAATCTCATAATCATAGGAACATGTATAAGTCATGAAGAAAGCAATAGCAACAAATTAAACGATCAAGTGCTAAGCTAAAAAAATGGGTCAAGTCAATCACATCATTCTCCTAATGATGTGATCCCATTAATCAAATGACAACTCATGTCTATGGTTAGGAAACATAACCATCTTTGATCAACGAGCTAGTCGAGTAGAGGCATACTAGTGACACTCTGTTTGTCTATGTATTCACACATGTATTATGTTTCCGGTTAATACAATTCTAGCATGAATAATAAACATTTATCATGATATAAGGAAATAAATGATAACTTTATTATTGCCTCTCGGGCGTATTTCCTTCAAGAACTGCTCACAAGGTATTGCAATCTGGATTTTATTGGCCTACTCTCTTCAAGGATGCCCGTAGGTTCGTATTATCTTGAGATGAATGTCAAAGAATAGTTAATATCGGTAAGCATCAAGAAATGCCTGTGAAATATTCACTTGTTGTTGAACCATTTGATGTTTGGGGATTTGATTACATGGGACCTTCTCCTTCCTCTAATGGGTATACACATAGTTTGGTTGCTGTTGATTATGTTACTAAATGGGTAGAAGCTATTCCAACCTATAGTGTTGATCACAACACCTCTATTAAAATGCTTAAGGAGGTTAATTTCCCAAGGTTTTGAGTCCCTAGATATTTAATGACCGATGGTGGTTCACACTTTATTCATGGTGCTTTCCATAAAGTGCTTGCCAAGTATGATGTTAACCATAGAATTGCATCACCATATAATCCTCAATCTACTGGTCAAGTTGAACTTAGCAATAGAGAAATAAAATTAATTTTGCAAAAGACTATCAATAGGTCCAGGAAGAATTGGTCTAAGAAATTAGATGATGCACTTTGGGTTTATAGAATAGCATATAAAAATTCTATGGGTATGTCTCCTTATAAAATGGTTTATGGAAAAGCTTGTCATTTGCCTATTGAGTTAGAACATAAAGCATTTTGGGCAATGAAAGAACCCAATTATGACTTCAAACTTGCTAGTGAAAAAAGGTTATTTGATATTAGCTCTCTAGATGAATGGAGAACCCAAGCTTATGGAAATGCAAAATTATTTGAAGAGAAGGTTAAAAGATGGCATAACAAAAGAATCCAAAAGCGTGAGTTTAAAGTTGGAGAATATATTCTTTTATACAACTCTCATTTTAGATTCTTTGCACGAAAGCTCCTCTCAAAATCGGACGGCCCATATGTCATCGAGGAGGTTTATTGGTCTGGAGCCATCAAAATAAATAATTCTGAAGGTACTAACCCGAAGATTGTCAATGGGCAACGAATAAAGCATTATATCTCAGGTACGCCTATTAATATTGAAAGTGATATTATCCAAACTTTGACACCGGGAGAACACATAAAAGAGTCCTTCTGGAACACTCCAGAATCGTGAAAATAAGGAGGTACGTGATATGGTAAGTAAACGGACTCTGAAAATCCGCAAAAATATTTTTTATCAGTTTTTGAATATTTAAGAATTTTTGAAATGAAGAAACTTCCAGGAAGCGTCCCCTGGTGGGCACAAGACACCAGGTCGCGCCAGGCTTGCCTAGCGCGCCCAGGTGGGTTGTGCCCACCTAGGACACCTTCCGTACTCTGTTTTTCTACCATGTACTTGTCCTCCAAGATAAAAAAATCTATATATACTTCCCGAACCTATTGATCATGTATCGTGACGAAATCATATGTTCTCTTTTCTTGCTATTTTCTGACATATTCAACTAGACCAGCATCATGTCTTCCTCACCCTTCAACAATGGAGAAGGAGACATAAGGTCGGTCCATGAAGATCTAAGGAGGGATGAAGATGAAGAGGTTGCAATGGAGGAAGAAGAGGAAAGTCCCTTTGGGATTCACTCTTCGGCCTCCGAGAGGGGTACACTAGTTGGCATCTATACTCACCCTGATCCTCGTCAAGCCATGGGATCACCGAACAATCAAGCAAGCCTTGGAGGTGCAACAAGAGCTCCCACCGAGGAGGCCATTACACAGGTTACATCATAATAATTTTCACAATTTGATTCACAATTATGGGTTCAAGAACACTCCTCGTAGGCACATGTCGTCCAACTGGGTCATATCCCGGCCTAGAGAAAACAGTGCAGGAACAAAACCGTGGGGCCCTGAGAATAAACACATAATGGCTGAGGTGAAGAAAAACAGTGAATTAATTCATCAAGCCCTTCGGGAGATTCAAGGTTTGAGGGATCTACTCATGGTTATATTGGAGAATACTACTTCATCACCACCATCATTATCTCCACCGCCAAAAGAGAACTGAGTATCGGGTATGGGCACTCCCCTTGGCTCCCGCCAAGCTTGGGGGAGGTGCCCTGTATCGTATCATCCCACTATCTTTTTGCTTTTACTTATTTTACTTCAATCCTTTTGCTTTAGATGAATAAAAGTTTAGTTCAATCCTTTTTTCTTTGAGAGTTTGCTTAGTGATCTATCCTTGTAATCATGTGCAAGTTATATAATAAAGTTTAGTATGAGTTTTTGCTTTCTTTACTCTCATGTTGCAAATAAAGAAAAAGTATAAGAAAGGAAAAAAGAGAAAGGAAATAAATAAAAGAAAGGGAATAAATCAATAAAATTATATACTAATCCTATGGTAGGTGATGGCACCACATAAGGAAAAGTATAAGTAGAAAATTTTATTAGAGATTGACAAACATAGCATCAGTCAATGATGCAACTCATGAAAGAATTAATAAGGGAAGAGAAGATTTACATATAAATATACTATCCTATAAATCTTTTGTGATTGTGAGCCCTCATCAAAATATTATATGCCAAAATTGTTGACGTTGGACAAGGAAGACAACGTAATGGTTTATGTTTGTTCATATTCACATGGAAGTCATATTGTCATGGATCCTTTAACATGTGGTGCTTGCCCCCTATCTTTGCTAGCCAAAAAATCCGCACTAAGTATAGATACTACTTGTGCATCCAAAAACCCTTAAACCCAAATCTCATTTTCAAGAGTCCACCACACCTACCTAGGGATTGAGCAAGATCCCTCAAGTAAGTTTTCATCGGTGCAAAAAGGCAATAAAAATTGCTTCTAGAAGTGTGAGATCATTTAGTGTAAGAGAAAATTGAGTGTTGCACGAACTTGTGATGGTGAAGAATAAAAGTGACAGACTGCATAATAAAGGTCGCTATCACAAGGGACAATGTAACGTGACGTTCTTTTGCACTAAGGGATTGAGCATACAAACAAATAAGTGCATGGCAACCTCTGCTTCCCTCTGCGAAGGGCCTATCTTTTACTTCTATGTATTTACTTTTATGCAAGAGTCAAAGTTTTTTCTCTCTATTCCTTTTATTTTTCTCCTTTGGCAAGCATCATGTGGTGAGGAAAGATCTAGGCACATATGTCCAGTTGAATATGGGTGGCATGAGTTATTATTGTTGACATCACCCGTGAGTATGTTGGGAGGCAAAATCATAAGCCCCTATCTTTCTATGTGTCCGGTTGAAACGTTTTGCTCATGTGTACGCGATGAGTGTTAGCAATCATAGAAGACTATATGATGGTTGAGTATGTGGAGTTGCCTAAAGGCTCCAAAACGTGACCCTTCCTGAAAAGATGATAAAGTGTAGTTGCAAAGTTGACTGAGAACATAGTTTTTGGTTTCTAATAGAGTTTTTGCTTTATACTTCGATTGTGTGATGAACTATTACTTACTCATGAGAAGTATATGATAAAAGTTCTATGATAAAAGTCCTACATTTAATTTTGTTGTTGTTATAATAATCAACATGATGCTTCTATGTCCGTATTTTGTTTTTATCGACACCTCTCTCTCAAAGCATGTGGACATGTTTTTCGTTTCCGGTTTTCGCTTGAGGACAAGCGAGGTCTAAGCTTGGGGGAGTTGATATGTCCATTTTGCATCATGTTTTCTTACTGTTATTTATAATGTTTTTATCCATAATAATGCTTTTTCGGGTAATTCTAATGCCTTTTCTCTCGTAATTTGCAAGGTACACACCAAGAGGGAGAATTCTGGCGACTGGAAATCTAGACCTGGAAAAGCTACGTCAGGCCACCTATTCTGCACAACTCCAAACAAGCTGAAACTTCATGGAGATTTTTTATGGATTATTTAAGAATTATTGGAGCAAATAACTACCAGAGGGGGCCCACCAGGTGGGCACAACCTACTTGGGTGCGCCAAGGAGCCCAGGCGCGCCCTGGTGGGTTGTGCCCTCCTCGGCCCACCTTCGGTGCCCATCTTTTGGTATATAAGTCATTTTGACCTAGAAAAAATAAGGAGAGGACTTTTGGGATGAACCGCTGCCACCTTGAGGCGGAACTTGGGCAGGAGCACTTTTGCCCTCCGGCGGAGCGATTCCGCCGGGGGAACTTCCCTCCCGGAGGGGGAAATCATCGTCATCATCATCACCAACAATTCTCCCATCTTAGGGAGGGTAATCTCCATCAACATCTTCAACAACAACATCTCCTCTCAAACCCTAGTTCATCTCTTGTGTTCAATCTTGTTACCCGAACTATAGATTGGTACCTGTGGGTGACTAGTAGTGTTGATTACATCTTGTATTTGATTACTATATGGTTTATTTGGTGGAAGATTATATGTTCAGATCCAATATGCTATTTAATACTCCTCTAATCATGAGCATGTTTATCATTTGTGAGTAGTTACCTTTGTTCTTGAGGTCACTAGAGAAATCATGTTGCGAGTAATCATGTGAATTTGATATGTGTTCGATATTTTGATAGTATGTATGTTGTGATTCCCTTAGTGGTGTCATGTGAACGTCGACTACATGACACTTCACCATATTTGGGCCTAAGGGAATGCATTGTGGAGTAGCAATTAGTGATGGGTTGCGAGAGTGACAAAAACTTAAAGCCTAGTTTATGCGCTATTCCGTAAGGGACCGATTGGATCCAAAAGTTTAATGCTATGGTTAGAATTTATTCTTAATACTTTTATCGTAGTTGCAGATGCTTGCGGGAGGGTTAATCATAAGTAGGAGGTTTGTTCAAGTAAGAACAGCACCTAAGCACCGGTCCACCCACATATCAAATTATCAAAGTAGCGAACACGAATTAACCCAACATGATGAAAGTGACTAGATGAAATTCCCGTGTACCCTCAAGAACGCTTCGCTTATCATAAAAGACCGTTTTGGCCTGTCCTTTGCCTCAAAAGGATTGGGCTACCTTGCTGCACTTTTGCTACTACTATCGTTACTCGATCATTACAAATTATATTGCTATCAAACTACTCTGCTACTTACAATTTCAGCACTTGCAGACATTACCTTACTGAAAACTACTTGTCATTTCCTTCTGCTCCTCGTTGGGTTTGGCACTCTTACTTATCGAAAAGAGCTACAATTTATCCTCTATACTTGTGGGTCATCACCCACATGACCTAACCCTCTATGCCATAACCAACCTTTAGATTATTTAGCAATTAAGCAAGTTCTAGGTTGAGCCTTTTTAGTGAAATCAACAATGTATAGATCACCTCTACGTATACCGGTAAAGACCATATTATGATTATCTCTTCGAAACACTTGGAAATCTACTTAAGTAAATAGGACATTGAAACCAAATTCAGCTAGTCTAGATATGGAAAGTAAATTATAGCTAAGAGATTCAATGAGCATAACATTTTGGATGGAGCTGTCATGTGAGATGGCCACCTTACCAAGGCCAACCACCTCACCCTTTAAGTTATCACCAAAAGTGACATACTTTCGAGGGCCATCATTTTCAGCAAGCTCATGAAACATATCCTTGTCTCCGGTCATGTGATCAGTACATCCACTATCAAGAATCCATTCCTTTCCTCCAGCCATATAGCCGCGAAGATTAGCCATAAGACCAAAGTGTCTCATAGACTCATCAAGATCAAAGTCACAATCATCATCCTTATCATAGTATCCATGTTCAACATCATCTTGTGATGAATCATCACCTAGAGAGAGTGTTTCATTAGATGTATGACCATGGCAATGTGCATCTTTATGAATTCTAATGACTTGAGAGATAAGGCTACTAATGACTCCAACATCTCCTTTGGCATGCATGAGGTCACGAAGCTCAAATAGACAATCATCAAATTTAGGGTCACCAGGTCTCATTTTATGAAAAGCTATGGACTTTTGAAGAATCACATCTAGATTTTTCAAGGAATAGTTTGGAAACCGTTCCTCAAGAAATCTCCATATGGTGTAAGCACATTCAAGAGTAGGCAAGCATACAATCAAATTTCTAGGCAATCCTCTAATGATAAGATTGATAGTTCTAAGATTGTGGATCATGTCAAGAGATTCATCAGGGGTAGGATGCAAGGGATCAATAAGGGGCACACAAGGGATAGTAATGTACTTGTTCAAGTGATATTCATTGAAAATCTCAAGCATCTCATTTTTCCAAGCATGGTAAACTCTCCATCAAGCATAGGAACTCTATGTCTAAAATTCCCCATCGTAGACTCATCCATCTTCCTCCAATGGTGATTAAACTAAAGTAATGGATACCAATGCTTTGATACCAATTGAAAGGATCGAGAAGAGGTGTCTAGAGGGGGGGTGATTAGACCCTCAACAAACAAAAGTAGCAGTTTTTAAGTTCTTCAAGTTGAGGTGGAGTTTTACCACAAGTTTAAGCATTCATAATACATTTCAAGCAATCATAACAAGGGTATATGAGTAGCGGAAAGTAAATCATGCAAGTTGCAAGAAAGTTAGGGGATGGGATTGGAGTGTGCAAACGCAATTGGAGACATGGAGATTTTTGGCGTGGTTCTGATAGGTGGTGCTATCATACATCCACGTTGGGGAAGACTTCAACCCACAAAGGGTAATGGTTGTGCGAGTCCATGGAGGGGTGGACCCATGAAGGGTCCACAAAGAAGCAACCTTGTCTATCCCACCATGGCCATCGCCCACGAAGGACTTACCTCACTTGGGTAGATCTTCACGAAGTAGGCGATCTCCTTTCCCTTAAAAACTCCTTAGTTCAACTCCACAATCTTGGCGGAGGCTCCCAAGTGACACCTAACCAATCTAGGAAACACCACTCTCCAAAAGGTAGTAGATGGTGCATTGATGATGAACGCCTTGCTCTTGTGCTTCAAATGATAGTCTCCCCGACACTCAACTCTCTCTCTCACAGATTTGGCTATGGTGGAAAGATGATTTGAGTGGAAAGCAACTTGGGTAAGGCTAGAGATCAAGATTCTTGTGGTTGGATTGGAAAGTCTTGGTCTCAACACATGAGTAGGTGGTTCTTTGTCATAAAATGGGTAGTGGAAGTGTAGGCACGTTGTGATGGCTCTCTCTTGAATAGAGAAGGGGGTGGAGGGGTATATATAGCCTCCACACATAATCTAACTGTTACACACATTTGAGCCAACTTGGTCGGACCGAATAGGTGAACTCGGTGAGACCGATTCAGTCAAAAATGTGACCATTAGGATTCTCGATGGGACCGACATAATCAACTCTGTGGGACCAATGTGCTAGGGTTAGGTCAAAACCTTACCTCGGTTTGACCGATTACATAAACTTAGTGAGACTGATTTTAGTAATAAGAAAACAGAGAGTTGGTCAGGCAAACTCGGTGCCACCGATTGCATATTTCGGTGAGACCGAAATAATTGCAACAGGCAACAGAGAGTTTGCAAGGCCATCTCAGTGAGACCTAGATCCTATTGGTGAGACCGAACTGATTAGGGTTTCTGGCAGTGGCTATGTCAAGTGAACTCGGTGGCGCTGGATGGATCAAATCGGTGGGGCCGAGTTTGACTTTGCATTTTAGGACATACACTACTGCAGGATGCTGCTAACGCGAGACTGCGATCAGAGACCCTTTCACGAAACTGTGTGAGATGCATTAATCTCAAACGAGGATGTAAAAAACCGTCAAAAAAGGTGCAAAACATTTGCAATGGAGGATGCATCAAACACGATTCAGATTTTAGTTGCGTGTGCGATCCAGGGCATACGGTTCAGTACAATGAACCGTTTGCGATGAGGCGGAACAAAAGAAACGGGCAGCCTGATGAATGCTTGTGCGATGTACAGCATACGGTTCACTCGGATGAACTGTTTGTGATTAGGAAACACAAAAGAAATGGTCAGCCAATTCAAGGTGTGTGCGATGTACAGCATACAGTTCACTGGGATGAATTGTTTGTGATTAGGCAACACAAAAGAAACAGTCAGCCAGATCAAGGTGTGTGCGATGTACGACATGCGGTTCACCCAGATGAACTGTTTGCGTCGAGACAAGAGAACGGAAATGGTTCGATATAACAAATACCATAAATATTGCAAGGTTCAAATTCAAAGATTACAACGCCCAAATGCAAACATTGCAAACTGCGTAATTTCTGAAAAGGGATCAGCCGCTGACAAGTCATGTATGGGTTTGACACAATAACTTCCAATTGCTCTGCCATATGCTATTCCAATACGAAGTTTGGCATTTTTGGAGGCACTTCCATTCCACAGTTCCAGCCGCCCCTGATAATCATACCATTGATTTTTCCTAATTAAATGCGTGTTCAACCTCAGTACCCTCAACACCTTTGCTCTGGCAAGAAAGAACATGGTGAGTGTAATCTCCAGTGGGGTCCCTCAGTAGGAGTTCAAAGTAATATTTGAGAGATGCAGATCCAGGCGTTCGATGTGATTGTCGTTATCAACATCTTCCACCGGGCCTAATATGCACTGCAAAAGAAGAGAACATGTTAGTGCCTACATGCAGTTTTGAACATTGCTACACGCCCATTTGGTTTGTAGGATTTGTAAAATGCACCAACGTGCCATCTTCGATCTATCATGATTAACATGGGCATTAATTTGATTACAATCTAGAAACATGTAGCCTTCTTCACAAGAGGTTGGATTGGATGAAAAATTCCCTAAGAAAACTAGTACAGATGAATCCAAAGGAGAAATGCTTATGGACGATTGTAACCATATGAATGAAGCAACCAATATGGGGTGGGGGTGTATGTCCTAAAATCCTCCAAAATTCCTTCAGAAATCGTAGTACATAGTCATTGTAAACTTGGGAAAAGGTGCAAAAATTGAACTCCCTTATGGTTAACATTTAACAGGAAAGGAACATCACCTCGATATACAGCTTCTTCAGGCCCGGAAAGCATCTCAGACAACTGAAAACTTGGTCCGGGTTGGGGACGACAGATTCTAGTGCCAAGACCTTCACTGTGCCCAAAGTCTGGGTGAAGCTTCGCTGGATGACAGACGAACATACATCTTCAAAACTAGAAATAATGTTGATATCAAGAAGGAGATGTATATAAGGCGACTGTTGTACCTGAAAGTTGTAGTATTTGACAAATGAGTAGCCCACCACTTTCAATTTCGGTGTAGAAATGACATTGATTCTTGTTGGACCTTGTTAATCAACTACAAGTAATCTCTCAAGTGAAGGTGTGTCCTGGATGACCATATTGTGTTCCACCTTTTGTGATCTCTCGTTGCAGCACCAGCAACACACATAAATAGTGCGGAGAGTCCTGGAGATGATGTGCAAGGTACTCGAGCAATTCATCGCCTGAAGATGAAGGAACTCGAGTGCAGTACAGCCGCGGAGTAGGAGCTCCATGTCATCCTTTAGGATGCGGACGACGATGAGCTCGAGGTGCTTCAGTCGTAGTAGAAAAAGAGTGGGTGCGTCATTAAGGGGGGATGGCATTTCATGAACTTGGCGAGGCGCAGCGTGGGCGCGAAGTGGAGCACGGACGTTGGCAGCAAGCTCATATTCCCATCATTATAACTTAGCTTCTCGAGGTGATCTATGGCGCGGGATCGGAACCACTCATCAAGCTTGGCTCTCTCCTTGCCATTGGAACGGAACTTGCCCGCGATAAGGCCTTTGATTGGGCCATGGTGACTGCCGAGGATCTGGGAGAATGCATCCAAGCTTTGGCGATAGCCATGGCAGAGCTTATGGGCGTGGAGGAGCTCAACAGGGGTGCGGAGCCATAGGGTGCGCCACCGCCCGGAAACGGCGGCATCCTCGCCCGATTTCAGATTGGGAGGAGGGATATGATGACTATCAACATATCATCGGGGAGGTTGTTGATGAAGTGTAGGCCTACTGGAGTCGCTTGCGGTTCTTTCTCGACCCGCCTCCGCTTGTTGGCAGCCTCGTTCTCCACCTCGTCGGCGGGGACAGGAACCTCTGTCTCCGTATTCACGCCGTGCTCCGGTGCTTCAGCAGCCCCAGCGTCGCCACTCCCTCTGATGGGGCACTTCGGCGGCATCCTAATACACTAACGACTTTGAGGACTCAGAGCGGCGTGAAGGATGCGGGCGGAGAGAGAGGAATTTTGTGTGTGGCGAGGATGGGGGATGCAGCCGCTCGGCGGCTGTAACGCCCCGGATACAACTTTCCATATTTGTAATTCCGACTCTTGCCTTTTTCCGGAGAGGTGATATGATTTTTCCTTCGTGGTTGGGTTTTGTCTTTCGTTTTGCATTTTGTTCATGTCATGCATTTCATATCATGTCATCATGTGCATCTCATTTGCATTCGTGTTCCTCCCATGCATCCGGTCATTTTCCCCGTTGTCCGTTTCGCAATCCGACACTCCCACATGCACCCGGCGCACCCCCCTTGTCTCTTTTCGTGAGCAGGAGTTAAACGTTCTCGGAATGGACCGAGATTTGTCAAGTGGCCTTGGTACACCACCGGTAGACCGCCTATCAAATTTTTGTTCCATTTGGAGGCCGTTTGATGCCCCAACGGTTAACCGGGTAACCACAAAAGCCTCTTTGTGTTGCAGCCCAGCACCCCTCCAAAACAACACAATAACCCATCTAAACCATCTCCATATTCTCTGTCATCGGATCACGATCGTGTGGGAGAAAACTGCACCTCATTTGGACACTCCTACCTCCATCTACCTATAAATAAGTCCCCCCCCAAATTCGCGGTCTAACCCTAGTCATTTTCCTCCTCGCGCCGTCGGACATGTCCATCTGTGCCGGACATGTCCGCCGGACACGTCGGTCCGGCCAATCGCGCGCTGCCACGTCAGCTCTCCCGCCGCCTCAGCCACTCGGGCGTCGCCACCTCAGCACGGGTTGTGCCCCACATCGCCGTGCCTCCCCGCCGAAGCCCGTCGGGCCCAGGTCGGGCCCTCCCCGGCCCGCGCCTCCTCCACCCGCACCCGTCGGAGCACCCGCGCCGCTCCGCCTCGCCCTGCCGCCTCCAGCCGCCGCCAGCGACCACGTGCGCCGCCGTCGGCCACTGCACCCCGCCGCCGCTGACGGACTCCGGCGAGCTCCTCTCGCCAGATCCCGTCGCCCCTGCCTCCGCCGCAGGCCCCTCTTGCCGGATCTGGCCGGGGAGCGGCCGGATCTGCCCCCGCGCCCCTAGATGTGCTCCGTCCCGGCATCCTCTCCGGTCAACCGCCGCCTCACCGGAGTTCAATCTCCTCCGGCATTGACTTCGCCTCAGATCTGCACGGCCTCGTCCCGATCCACTCCGAGACCTCCAACCAAACGGCCAGTTGCACCACTTTGTCCCGGATCCGCCCCGTCCAGTTTTTAGAGGGTATATTTTTCTCCAAGTCCCGAATCACTCATATTTTGATGCCCTCTTCATAATGTAGTATCTCAGTGACCGTAGCTCCAAATCATGCATATGATATGTCAAAATGTTCGTCTCATTGAGCTATTCATGTTAGAAGAATTTTCATGCATGTTACTGTCCATTATGATGCCATTGTCATTGTTGCAAGAGTGCTATAAAATGTTAACTACTGGTACTTATCAGATCATGGTGATTTGTCATTTTTGTTGCATTTGATGTGTGCATCTTTTGAGCATGAGGTCTACATATGTTTTGAACTAAAACATGCCAGCTTTACAGAGGTGCAAGCTTTGTATTTTTGTGATCTATGTGGTGACTAGCACAAGCATGCAAACTAGGCTTCATGATGTTGCTGTTTTCACGGACTTAGGATTTTGCTAAGTCCTTATCCTGCTGTTATTTTGATGCCATGTAAACTTGATTCTACCATGAGATCCATGCTTAGTTTAGATACTTCAGTAAGGATGTTTTAAACATGTAGTTATGATCTATCCATTCATGCCCCTGGTTGCAATTATGGAGTACTCTAGCATGTCAGTTTCTTGCTCTGCTTTTGCTATAAAATGTTCCTGGCAGATTGTTAACATGTTAATCGATATTGCCATGGT
The DNA here is from genome assembly GCF_018294505.1 of Triticum aestivum. Lineage (NCBI taxonomy): Eukaryota > Viridiplantae > Streptophyta > Magnoliopsida > Poales > Poaceae > Triticum > Triticum aestivum. Next base: position 357,837,463 of record NC_057803.1, read on the forward strand.
TGTTGCTAGTGATACATGCATCCTATTAACTTTATCTTGCCATGTTTAGCTTCATGAACATGTCTTCTTGCTATTGGTATGCTTATGTTGTCATTTAATGCTTTGTGATGAGTGGCACGAGCTCGCAAAATTTCTATCATAAATCTGTTTATGCCATGCTCTGTTTTTCACTAAGTCTGAAACTATTAATAAAACTTGCTATGTTTACATGGGTGCCATCATATCTTCTGTGCCTTTTTGGCTCATGTTTAGTAAGGGACTTTTGTTCTATGCTTTTAGTGTAATCATGCCATGTCTTTGTTTTCTATGATATGTTCCTGTAGCATGTTGTTTGCTTGCTCTAAACTGTGCTTCCTGATGTTATTTTGCCATGTTAGTATTTTCACAAAGTCTGTGAAATTGATATCTTTTGCACTTTTGTCATGCTTGTTTGAACTTGTTCTTGTGTGATATAGCCATAGCTCAGTGTTTATGTTTTGTCAAGCATATATTCTACATCACTTCCATATGCCTTGTTGATATGTTGGAGTGTAGCGGCTTAGTTTCTTGTTGCATTCTAAGTGCCATCATGTTGTTAATCACAGTTTTGCATCATTCTTGTTTTGCTTGCCATTTGCAAACCGTGCGTCCGTTTCCGGTGATCTTTATATCAATTTCAACCTAAATCATATCATCTTTCCAAAGGCATACTTTGTTTGCCAAGTTGATGCCTTAATATTTCTTTCCCTTCCGGAGCATGCATATGCATTGCATATCATATCTTGCATATCATGACTTGTATTGCATCATGTTGCTTGTGCATTGCACTGTGATTGATTGTTGTTCCATTGCTTGTGTTCTTGCCTTGGGTAGAGCCGGGAGACGAGTACGTGACCGAGGAACCTGTTGAGTATGCTATCGAGGATCAGGCTTTTGACAGCTCTGAGAACTTTGCAGGCAAGATGACCATACCCTCAAAATCACTTCTATCTTTGCTTGCTAGTTCTTCGCTCTATCATTATGTCGCGCTACCTACCACTTGTTATATCATGCCTCCCATGTTTCCATGTCAAGTCTCTAACCCACCTTCCTAGCAAACCGTTGTTTGGCTATGTTACCGCTTTTGCTCAGCCCCTCTTATAGCGTTGCTAGTTGTAGGTGAAGCTGAAGTTTGTTCCATGTTGGAACATGGATATGTTGGGATATCACAATATCTCTTATTTTAATTAGTGCATCTATATACATGGTAAAGGGTGGAAGGCTCGGCCTTTTGCCTGGTGTTTTGTTCCACTCTTGCCGCCCTAGTTGTCGTCATACCGGTGTTATGTTCCTTGATTTTGCGTTCCTTACGCGGTTGGGTGTTATGGGAACCCCTTGACAGTTCGCTTTGAATA
>NC_057803.1:357839103-357884613 GCF_018294505.1 Triticum aestivum
CCCGGGGGGGGGGGGGCAGTGCTTCTCTAAGTGTTGGTCCGAACCGGGCAGCCTGTGGGGCCACCTCGGGGCAATTTGAGGGATGGTTTTACTCGTAGATTGACCTATCCAGTGTGTCCTAAGAACGAGATACGTGCGACTCCTATCAAGATTGTCAACACATCGGGCGGCTTTGCTGGTTTTGTTTTACCATTGTCGAAATGTCTTATAACCGGGATTCCGAGACTGATCGGGTCTTCCCAAGAGAAGGAATATCCTTCGTTGACCATGAGAGCTTGTGATGGGCTAAGTTGGGACACCCCTGCAGGGTATAAAATTTCGAGAGCCATGCCCGCTGAGGGAGTCCTGGATTAGGGGGTGTCCGGATGGCCGGACTATACCTTCAGCCGGACTCTTGGACTATGAAGATACAAGATTGAAGACTTCGTCCCATGTCCGGAAGGGACTTTCCTTGGCGCGGAAGGCAAGCTTGGCGATACGGATATGTAGATCTCCTACCATTGTAACCGACTTTGTGTAACCCTAACCCTCTCCGGTGTCTATATAAACCGGAGGGTTTTAGTCCATAGGACAACATGCAGAACAACAATCATACCATAGGCTAGCTTCTAGGGTTTAGCCTCTCCGATCTCGTGGTAGATCTACTCTTGTACTACCCATATCATCAATATTAATCAAGCAGGACGTAGGGTTTTACCTCCATCAAGAGGGCCCGAACCTGGGTAAAACTTCGTGTCCCTTGCCTCATGTTACCATCCGGCCTAGACGCACAGTTCGGGACCCCCTACCCGAGATCCGCCGGTTTTGACACCGACATTGGTGCTTTCATTGAGAGTTCCTCTGTGTCATCACCGTTAGGCTTGATGGCTCCTACGATCATCAATAGTGATGCAGTCCAGGGTGAGACCTTCCTCCCCGGACAGATCTTTGTCTTCGGCGACTTCGCACTGCGGGCCAATTCACTTGGCCATCTAGAGCAGATCGAAAGCTATGCCCCTGGCCGTCAGGTCAGATTTGGAAGTTTAAACTACACGGCTGACATCCGCGGGGACTTGGTCTTCGACGGATTCGAGCCACCACCGAGCGCGCCGCACTGTCACGACGAGCATGATCTAGCTCTGCCGCCGAACAGTGCCCTGGAGGCCGCACCCGCATCAGCTTCGACCCTTAATTCGGAGCCAACTGCACCAATCGAGGATGGGTGGTTGGACGCCACCTCGGAGGCTGCGATCCCAACGGCGATCGAGCCGAACACCAGCCCCGCACTCCGCGAGACTCGTGACTCCAAGGAGTTGGACTCCTCTTCGGACTCCGAACCCTCCGTGCCCCTGCCGATCGAATTCGATTGGGCGCCGATCATGGAGTTTACTGTCGTGGACATCTTTCAGCACTCGCCTTTCAGCGATATTTTGAAGACACTAAAGTCTCTCTCTTTATCAGGAGAGCCCTGGCCGGACTACGGTCAGCAAGGTTGGGATACGGACGATGAAGAAATTCAAAGCCCACCCACCATCCACTTTGTAGCCACTGTCGACGATTTAACCTACATGCTCGACTTCGACTCCGAAGACATCGATGGTACGGACGCCGATGCAGGAGACGATGAAGAACCAGCGCCTATTGGGCCCTGGAAAGCCACCTCGTCATATGACATATACATGGTGGACACCCCAAAAGAAGGAGATGGCAATGGAACAGCGGAGGATGACCCCTCCAAGAAACAGCCTAAGTGCCGGCGTCAGCGGCGCCGTTCAAAATCCCGCCAAAGCAAATACAGTGATTCCAGCACGGGAGATAATAATACTCCGGAGAGTGCCGAAGAAAACCCCCTCCAGCAAGATTCAGCATAGGAGTATGGAGAAGCCAGCCTCATGAGAGAGCGTCAGACAGAGAGGTCGAGGACGATAATTATACGCCTCCCTCCGAAGACGAGGCAAGCCTCGACGACCATGAGTTCGTCGTGCCAAAGGATCCCGTCGAGCAAGAGCGTTTTCAACGCAGGCTTATGGCCACGGCAAGAAGCCCCAAGAAAAAACAGCAACAGCTTAGAGTTGATCAAGATTTGCTAGTCGACAGATGGACTGAAGTCCTTGCGGTCGAAGAGCATAAACTCGAATGCCCCTCCAAGAGCTACCCAAAGCGCAGGTTGCTACCACGATTAGAGGAGGAAGCACTTAAACCTACATCACCAGCACTTGATACGGCCGACCGGCCACCTCGTGGCCGCGACAGAGAGGCCTCTCAGCCCTCCACTCAAGCCGCACCCCATACCAAGGCACGGGAAAATGCACCAGACCTGCGAGATATGTTGAAGGACAAGGCAAGGCAAACAAGATCGATCTACGGATCGCGTGGGCGCCCCACGACTCGAGACGGTAACCGTCACGCCGGACACAAATCCGGTAGGGCCGAACACAGTAGACAAAGCTCATTGGAGCTACATCGTGATATAGCCCAGTACAGAGGCGCCGCACACCCACTATGCTTCACAGACGAAGTAATGGATCATCAAATCCCTGAGGGTTTGAAACCCGTAAACATCGAATCATATGATGGCACAACAGATCCTGCGGTATGGATCGAGGATTATCTCCTTCATATCCACATGGCCCGCGGCGATGATCTCCACGCCATCAAATACCTCCCACTCAAGCTTAAAGGACCAGCTCGGCATTGGATCAACATCTTGCCAGCAGGATCAATTAGTTGTTGGGAGGACCTGGAAGCCGCATTCCTCGACAATTTCCAGGGCACTTATGTGCAACCACTAGACGTCGATGACCTAAGCCACGTAATTCAGCAACCAGAGGAATCGGCCAGGCAATTCTGGACAATGGTTCCTAACAAAGAAAAATCAAATAGTCGACTGTCCGGACACAGAGGCCCTAGCAGCCTTCAAGCATAATATCCATGACGAGTGGCTTGTCTGGCACCTTGGACAGGAAAAGCCGAAATCTATGGCAGCACTCACGACACTCATGACCCGCTTTTGCGCGGGAGAAGACAGATGGGTTGCTCGTAGCAACAATATGACCAAGAACCCTGGTAATTCGGATACCAGGGACAGTGGTGGCAGGTCGCGTCGCAACAAGCAGAAGCGCCGCATTAACGGCGACAATGCTGAGGATACGGCAGTTAATGCCGGATTCAGAGGCTATAAATCCGGTCAGCGGAAAAAGCCATTCAAAAGAAATCCTAGGGGCCCGTCCAGTTTGGACCGAATACTCGACCGCTTGTGCCAGATACATGGCACCCCCGAAAAGCCGGCCAATCACACCAACAGGGATTGTCGGGTGTTCAAGCAGGCAGGCAAGTTAAATGCCGAAAATACCGACAAGGGGCTGCATAGCGATGACGACGAAGAGCCCTGGCCGCCGAACAACAGTGGACAGAAGGGTTTTCCCCCACAAGTGCGGACGGTGAACATGATATACGCAACCCACATCCCCAAGAGGGAGTGGAAGCGCGCATTAAGGGACGTATACGCGGTAGAGCCAGTCGCCCCAAAGTTCAACCCATGGTCCTCCTGCCCAATCACCTTTGATCGAAGGGACCATCCCACTAGCACCCGTCATGGCGGGTTCGCCGCATTGGTTCTAGACCCAATTATTTACGAATTTCATCTCACTAGAGTCCTTATGGACGGCGGTAGTAGCCTAAACCTGCTTTACCAGGATACAGTGCGGAAAATGGGCATAGATCCCTCGAGGATGAAGCCCACCAAAACGACCTTTAAAGGCGTAATACCAGGTATAGAGGCCAACTGTACAGGCTCAGTCACACTTGAAGTGATCTTCGGATCTCCGGATAATTTCCGAAGCGAGGAGTTAATCTTCGACATAGTCCCATTCCGCAGTGGCTATCACGCACTGCTCGGGCGAACCGCATTCGCCAAGTTCAACACAGTACCTCACTATGCATACCTTAAGCTCAAGATGCCAGGCCCTCGAGGAGTAATTACGGTCAATGGAAACACCGAACGCTCCCTCTGAACGGAGGAGCACACGGCGGCCCTTGCAGCGGAAGTACAAAGCAGCCTCTCCAGGCAGTTCTCCAGTCCGGCCATTAAACGTCCGGACACCGCCAAGCGCGCCCGGAGTAACCTACAACAAGACCGCCTGGCACGTTCCGAGCAGGCGTAGCAATGCGGCCCCAACCCCAGCCCTCGCAAAAATGCGATGCCAGTGCTTCGCGTACATAACTACGCTCTAGAAATACCATGGGTACAGGGGGAGGGGCACCATCACGGCACGCCCGAAACACGGCTTAAACCGCACCAGGGGCTGCCGATTTTTTAATTTTCTCTTACTTTCAGGACTCCATTCTTTGAAAGGCTTGTTTGGCAGTTCAATTGCCGCACAAACGATGCAAGAACCAGGGAAGCAGACAAGCCATGCCGCATTATGGAACTCCCAGGTGGTCTCTATCACAAGCAGTATACCTGTTTCGCATACCATTCTACAGCCTGCCCCTGGAACGGACATGTTAAATAGTCCAACCTTTTGCTTATCGCATTATTTGTATCGTTCTGCTTTGATCGCAGCCCTTTTTAATAAACAATGCATAGCTTTTGTCTATTTTTGCATTACTCTTTTTTACAAATATATGTTCCTTAACGACATGTTGCGCCCGTACACTTTGGTACGGCCAAAATACGCCAGGGGCTTTAGTACCCCTCAATATGGTGTGAGAAGTCCGAACACTTTAACAAGTGCGGCACCCTGAACTTATAGCATTATATGCATCGGCTCCGAATCATGTCTTGAGTCAATAGTTGGGTTTGCCCGGCTCCTATGTTTTGGTGCCTTACGTTCCGCTATGTCGGCTAAGGTAGCACTAGGAGAACTACTGCGATTGTGCCCCAGTTGAGCTGGGTCAAGCACCTCAGTAGAGAAAGCTAAAACTGACTGTCATGATGAAGCGAGAGCGGGTCGCTGTTCGAGAGGTTTTTCGAGTCCCTAAAGACTTATGCCGCTTAGAGGGAGGAGTTGGCTCTGTCCGGCCAAGGCGTGGATAGCGCCCCGAACTCGGTCTTCCGAATACCAGGGGCTTCGCCGAAATTTAAAATTATAGAATTCTATGTTTAAGTGATAGTCTTCATGCATTATAGTCTGATTGCCTTGTTCGTTGTGCTGAGCGCCTCCCTCAAAGGACCCAAACATGGGAAAAAGAGCGCTCAGGTTTATCCCCGAACACCCCAGCACTAGCGGCACGGGGGCAGAAGCCGACGACTCGCCATCTCTCAGAATTGATAAACAGCCGCACAGAAGGTAATATTTTAAATTCCAACAGCATTGCTTAGCACATATGAACAAGTTTTCAGCACACAGGACAAAACGAGCGAGTTTTACTCAAAAATTACATCCCTGGAACATTCATCCGCCATAAGGCAGGCACCCTTCAGAACATCCTTATAACAATTCTCGGGCTTGCGATGCTCTTTCCCCGGCGGTGGCCCGTCCTTCACAAGCTTCTCAGCATCCAGCTTGCCCCAGTGCACCTTAGCACGGGCAAGGGCCCTACGGGCACCTTCAATGCAGATGGAGCGCTTGATGACTTCGAGCCTTGGACCAGCCCCCACCAGCCGCCGCACCAGCCCGAAATAGCTTCCAGGCAGAGCCTCTCCAGGCCACAGCCGAACTATGAGGCCCTTCATGGCCTGTTCGGCCGCCTTGTGGAGCTCGACCAGTTGCTTCAGCTGGTCGCTCAGGGGCACGGGGTGTCCGGCCTTAGCATACTGAGACCAGAACACCTTCTCTGTCGAGCTGCCCTCCTTGGCTCGATAGAATGCGGCGGCATCGGACATGCTACATGGAAGATCTGCGAATGCTCCTGGAGAGCTCCGGATTCAGGTAAGTAACAAGTAACTCACGTTTATGTGTTTGCTTTGCATAGAGAATGCCTTACCTGCCGCTATCTTTTTCACTGCATCCAACTCCTGGAGGGTCTTCTGGGATTCGGCCTTGGCAGACTTGGCATTTTTAATAGCCACCGCGAGCTCGGACGCTCGCGTCTTTGAGTCAAGCTCCAAACTCTCATGTTTTTTCATGAGAGCCTGGAGCTCTTGCCGCACCTTGCCAACCTGGGCCTCATACTTCTCCCGCTTGGTGCGCTCCATGGCCGCCCTCTTCTCGGCCTCGAGCAGCGCTTGCTTAAGGGTCGCCACCTCAGACGTGGCCCCTACAATAGCCACGATAATCCTGTCATTTTTTGCAATTGCACCTTTTTATATATATTTAAACAAGGTATTTCTTACCTTCCTTGTCCTCGAGCTGCTTCTTGGCATGCCCGAGCTCTTGCTCGGACTGCTCGAGGTTCTACTTTAGCGTGTCCACTTCCGCAGTCAGTGCGGCGGACGCCAGCAGAGAAGCCTGCATACGCATATTGACTCCTTTTTGTTAGACTCCTGCGAATTTTATTTGATCCTCTATTTGGCTTTTCTTCCCGAACGCCAAACAGACCATCAGGGGCTACTGTTTATGCGGTAATATTATTTACACATTCTTTACTTACCTCAAAGCCTGTTAAAAGGCTAGCACAAGCTTCAGTCAGTCCACTCTTGGCGGACTGAACCTTATGGACCACCGCACTCATAATGGTGCGATGCTCCTCGTCGATGGAGGCGCCTTTGAGCACCTCCAACAGATTGTCCGGCGCCTCCGGTTGGACGGGGGTCACCGGCACGGTGGGCTTGCTCCTCTTGGAAGGAGGTCGCCCGCCGGACTCTGGGACCTTTGAAGGTTCTGGAGCAGCGTCCGGCCTAGAGCCGGACTTGGAGCCCTGGGGGGTTTTATCCCCTTTACTCCTGGAGTCCGGGAGGTCGCCTTGCGGTGCCTCTAGGACCACCTCCTCCTAGCTTGGAACCTATTGGGATAACACTTCGGCGTCGTCCGTAGGGCGGGGGGAGGTAGCCGTCGGAAGCGAATTCACATCCGACGAGTCCAGTGAACCGCTCGACAACGCGTCGAGCCGGTCTTTGGGTGGGCTACATAATCATATTCGACATAAGGGAAAGCTGTGCAATAAAGGAATACTATGAATTACTCTAGTATCCAGATACTTACGATTTCGCCAGGGGCTTGGCCCTGAGCGGCCACTCGTCTCCGCCGTCGTTGGCATCGGTGGAGTAGTCCGGAGGAAGGGTTTTCCCCTTCTTGGACCCTTCGGCCTCCCCAGTGAGGGCGGCCTTTCTTTTATTCTCTCCTCCCGCTGGAGGGGGAGAGGTCTCTTCTTCCTCCTCCTCGTCTTCATGGGAGGAATGCGCCTTGGAGCCGTCGGATGATGAACCCGCCACCTCCTGGCGCCGGGCACTTTTTCGAGTCCCCGTGGCCTTCTTTGTGGCCTTCTTCTCCGGCACCACATAGGGTGCCAGAACCAGCAACTTCACCAAGCGGGCATCGGCTGGGTCTTCGGGCAAAGGAGCGGGACAGTCGATCTGTCCGGACTTCGCCTGCCAACCTTGTCAAAGGTAAGGGAGCTTAGATCCCGCATAGAGTTAAACTATGAAAAACTAATACCCTGTAAAAGGTACAAACAACTTACCGCGCTAGCGTGACGCTGCGCGCTAAATCCGCGATCCTCGGTAGCGTATGCGGGAGCCTCGGCGCCCTTGAAAAGCACCTTCCAGGCATCTTCGTACGTCGTGTCGAAGAGCCTGCTCAGAGTTTGGTGCTGCGCCGGGTTGAACTCCCATAGATTGAAGGCCCGTTGTTGACACGGGAGGATCCGGCGGATGAGCATAACCTGGACTACGTTGACAAGCTTGAGCTGCTTGTTCACCAGGGTTTGGATGCATGTTTGTAGTCCACCCACCTCTTCTTTGCTGCCCCACGACAGGCCCGTCTCTTTCCAGGACGTGAGCCGCGTTGGTGGTCCGGACCGGAACTCGGGGGTTGTGACCCACTCAGGGTCGCGCGGCTCAGTGATGTAAAACTACCCTGATTGCCACCCCTTCAGGGTCTCCACAAAGGAGCCCTCGAGCCATAAGACGTTGGGCATCTTGCCCACCATGGCGCCTCCGCACTCCGCCTGGTTGCCGCGCACCACCTTCGGCTTGACATTGAAAGTCTTGAGCCATAGGCCAAAATGGGGGCGGATGCGGAGGAAAGCCTCGCACATGACGATAAACGCTGAGATGTTGAGGATGAAGTTCAGGGCCAGATCATGGAAATCTAGGCCATAGTAGAACATGAGTCCCCACGCGAATGGGTGGATAGGAAAGCCCAGTCCGCGGAGGAAGTGGGGAAGGAACACTACCCTCTCATGGGGCGTTGGGGTGGGAAGGAGCTGCCCCTCTTCAGGAAGCCGGTATGCGATGTCGTTAGACAAGTATCCAGCCTTCCTCAGTTTTTTGATGTGTCCCTCCGTGACGGAGGAGACCATCCACTTGCCTCCCGCTCCGGACATGGCTGGAAAAGGTTGAGGTGGGGAGTGCGGACTTGGGCGCTGGAGCTCGAGTGCGCGAAAATGGATAGGCAAAGGAGGAAGAAGGCGTAGGTGAAAAGGTGGTTCCTTATCCCCTTATATGGGTGGATGCAACTACGTGTCCCCACAAGCCTGGTAAAACTCGCTTATCTCCCAGCGCCGTAATCAATGGCACGGTTGGGTTACCCACGCCCGTATTGATGAGAATCCTGGAATAAGGGGACACGATCTCTGCTTCGACGAGACGTGCCAAGGAAACCGCCTCGCATGACACACTGAGGTGGGACAATAAAAAGATTCGAATAAAGGCTTGGCCATGGTGCGATGTCACACTATGGAATACGTCAGCAGATTAGATTTGTGTAAATATTATTCTCTCTATGGCAATATGTGGAAACTTATTTTGCATAGCCGGACACTATCTTTGTGTTCAAAATCTTCTATGAAGTACTTGGAGGAGGAACCCGCCTTGCAATGCCGAAGACAATCTGTGCGCCGGACTCGTCGTCATTGAAGCCTGGTTCAGGGGCTACTGAGGGAGTCTTGGATTAGGGGGTGTCCGAATGGCCGGACTATACCTTCAGCCGGACTCCTGGACTATGAAGATACAAGATTGAAGACTTCGTCCCGTGTCCGGAAGTTGGCGCGGAAGGAAAGCTTGGCGATACGGATATGTAGATCTCCTACCGTTGTAACCGACTTTGTGTAACCCTAACCCTCTCTAGTGTCTATATAAACCGGAGGGTTTTAGTCCGTAGGACAACATGTAGAACAACAATCATACCATAGGCTAGCTTCTAGGGTTTAGCCTCTACGATCTCGTGGTAGATCCACTCTTGTACTACCCATATCATCAATATTAATCAAGCAGGACGTAGGGTTTTACCTCCATCAAGAGGGCCCGAACCTGGGTAAAACTTCGTGTCCCTTGCCTCCTGTTACCATGCGGCCTAGATGCATAGTTCGGGACCCCCTACCCGAGATCCGCCGGTTTTGACACCGACACCCGCGGTTATGTGGCAGATGGGAATTTGTTAATATCCGGTTGTAGAGAACTTGACACTTGACTAAATTAAAATGCATCAACTATGTGTGTAGCCGTGATGGTCTCTTTTCGGCGGAGTCTAGGAAGTGAACACGGTTTTGGAGTTATGTTTGAACGTAAGTAGTTTCAGTGTCACTTCTTGATCACTTCTAGCTTCACGACCATTGCGTTGCTTCTCTTCTCGCTCTTATTTGCGTATGTTAGCCACCATATATGCTTAGTGCTTGCTGCAGCTCCACCTCATTACCTTATCCTACCCATAAGCTTAAATAGTCTTGATCTCGCGGGTGTGAGATTGCTGAGTCCTCGTGACTCACATATACTTCCAAACAGTTGCAGGTGCCGATGATACCAGTGCAGGTGACGCAACCGAGTTCAAGTGGGAGCTCGATGAAGATCTTGATCGTTGTTTTGTGTCTTTTCCGGTTGATCAGTAGTGGTGCCCAGTTGGGACGATCGGGGATCTAGCATTTGGAGTTGTCTTCTTTTACTTTGGTTCCATAGTCGGACCTTGATTGTATTCTGGATGATGTATGTTTACCTTGTATTTGTGTGAAGTAGCGATTGTAAGCCAACTCTTTATCCCTTTCTTATTCAGTACATGGGATTGTGTGAAGATTACCCCTCTTGCGACAAAACCACCATGCGGCTATGCCTCTAAGTTATGCCCCGACACGTGGGAGATATAGTTACATTGTGGGTGTTACAGCGGCGCCATTAATATAGACCAGTGGGACCGAGGCGGGCGGTGGTCCAAGGCTGTCTCGCTTCCCGGTGAGAACGATTGCTTAATCTCTAGTATCAATGAAATCTATGCTTAATTACTGAATTTTAGTTGCAAAAAATAGATAGTGATATTGATTTTTAGCTGCATATTTTCACAAATCACAGTGTCTCTTGGCTTAGCACCGAAGTTTGGCTTTAATTTGCATATCGTAATCTGAACCGTTTGCGTTGAAGAGATGCACAGATCCTGCGTTGAACTACTTGTACGCTTCCCGGTGAGCCTGCGCACCGGACTGCGCTTGCACGCCTCTCGTTCAGTCAAGTAGCTGTCCACACGGTGCCTCCTATAGCCATTAAAACCAAGACACGTGGCGTCACGTGAATGTTCGATGTCTACTACACAACATTCTTCTTGTAAACGTTGTTGGGCCTCCAAGTGCAGAGGTTTGTAGGACAGTAGCAAATTTCCCTCAAGTGGATGACCTAAGGTTTATCAATCCGTAGGAGGCGTAGGATGGATATGGTCTCTCTCAAGCAACCCTGCAACCAAATAACAAAGAGTCTCTTGTGTCCCCAACACACCCAATACAATGGTAAATTGTATAGGTGCACTAGTTCGGCGAAGAGATGGTGATACAAGTGGTATATGGATAGTAGATATGGGTATTTGTAATCTGAAAATATAAAAACAGCAAGGATAGCAAGTGATAAAAGTGAGCATAAATAGTATTGCAATGATAGGAAATAAGGCCTAGGGTTCATACTTTTGCTAGTGCAAGTTCCCTCAACAATAATAGCATAATTAGATCACATAACTATCCCTCAACATGCAACAAAGAGTCACTCCAAAGTCACTAATAGCGGAGAACGAACGAAGAGATTATGGTAGGGTGCGAAACCACCTCAAAGTTATTCTTTCCAATCAGTCCGTTGGGCTATTCCTATAAGTGTCACAAACAGCCCTAGAGTCCGTACTAGAATAACACCTTAAGACACAAATCAATCAAAACCCTAATGTCACCTACATACTCCAATGTCACCTCAAGTATCCGTGGGCATGATTATACGATATGCATCACACAATCTTAGATTCATCTATTCAACCAACACATAGAACCTCAAAGAGTGCCCCAAAGTTTCTACCGAAGAATCACGACGAAAACGTGTGCCAACCCCTATGCATAGGTTCATGGGCGGAACCCGCAAGTTGATCACCAAAACATAATCAAGTGAATCACGTGATATCCCATTGTCACCACAGATATCCACGGTAAGACATACATCAAGTGTTCTCAAATCTTTAAAGACTCAATCCGATAAGATAACTTCAAAGGGGAAACTCAATTCATTACAAGAGAGTAGAGGGGGGAAGAATCATCATAGGATCCAAATATAATAGCAAAGCTCGCGAAACCTCAAGATCGTATCATCTCAAGAACACGAGAGAGAGAGATCAAACACATAGCTACTGGTACATACCCTCAGCCCCGAGGGAGAACTACTCCCTCCTCGTCATGGAGAGCATCGGGATGATGAAGATGGCCAGCGGAGAGGGATTGCCCCCTCCGGCAGGGTGCCGGAACGGGTCTAGATTGGCTTTCGGTGGCTACGGAGGCTTTTGGCGGCGGAACTACCAATCTATTGTGCTCCCGGATGTTTTCAGGGTATATGGAGATATATAGGCGGAAGAAGTACGTCAGGGGAGCCACGAGGGGCCCGTGAGGGTGGAGGGCGGGCCCAGGGTGGTGGGCGCGCCCCCCTACCTCATGGCCTCCTCGAAGCTTCCCTTACATGCACTTCAAGTCTTCTGGGCTTCTTTCCTTCCAAAAATTGGTTCCGTGAAGTTTCAGGTCAATTGGACTCCATTTGGTTTTCCTTTTCTTTGAAACCCTAAAACAAGGTAAAAACAGAAACTGGCACTGGGCTCTGGGTTAATAGGTTAGTCCCAAAAATGATATAAAAGTTTATAGTAAAGCCCGTAAACATCCAAAACAATAGATAATATAGCATGGAGCAATCAAAAATTATAGATACGTTGGAGACGTATCAGCATCCCCAAGCATAATTCCTGCTCGTCCTCGAGTAGGTAAATGATAAAAACGGAATTTTTGATGCGGAGTGCTACTTGGCATAATTTCAATGTAATTCTTCTTAATTGTGGCATGAATATTCAGATCCATAAGATTCAAGACAAAAGTTTAATATTGACATAGAAATAATAATAATTCAAGCATACTAACTAAGCAATTATGTCTTCTCAAAATAACATGGCCAAAGAGGGCTATCCCTACAAAATCATATAGTCTGGCTATGCTCCATCTTCACCACACAACATATTTAAATCATGCACAACCCCGATGACAAGCCAAGCAATTGTTTCATACTTTTGATGTTCTCAAACTTTTTCAATCTTCACGCAATACATGAGCGTGAGCCATGGACATAGCACTATAGGTGGAATAGAATGGTGGTTGTGGAGAAGACAAAAAGGAGAAGATAGTCTCACATCAACTAGGTGTATCAATGGGCTATGGAGATGCCCATCAATAGATATCAATGTGAGTGAGTAGGGATTGCCATGCAACGGATGCACTAGAGCTATAAATGTATGAAAGCTCAACAAAAGAAACTAGTGGGTGTGCATCCAACTCGCTTGCTCACGAAGACCTAGGGCATTTTGAGGAAGCCCATCATTGGAATATACAAGCCAAGTTCAATAATGAAAGATTCCCACTAGTATATGAAAGTGACAACATAGGAGACTCTCTATCATGAAGATCATGGTGCTACTTTGAAGCACAAGTGTGGTAAAAGGATAGTAGCATTGCCCCTTCTCTCTTTTTCTCTCATTTTTTTATTTTTTTATTTGGGCCTTTCTTTCTTTTTTTATGGCCACTTTTATCTTTTTTTATTTGGGCTTCTTTGGCCTCTTTTATTTATTTATTTTCGTCCGGAGTCTCATCCCGACTTATGGGGGAATCATAATCTCCATCATCCTTTCCTCACTCGGGCAATGCTCTAATAATGATGATCATCACACTTTTATTTACTTTACAACTCATGAATTACAACTCGATTCTTAGAACAAAATATGACTCTATATGAATGCGTCCGGCGGTGTACCGGGATATGCAATGACTCATGAGTGACAAGTATGAAAGAATTATGAACGGTGGCTTTGCCACAAATACAATGTCAACTACATGATCATGCAAGCAATATGACAATGATGAAGCATGTCATAATAAACGGAACGGTGGAAAGTTGCATGGCAATATATCTCGGAATGGCTATGGAAATGCCATGATAGGTAGGTATGGTGGCTGTTTTGAGGAAGGTATATGGTGGGTTTAAGGTACCGGTGAAAGTTGCGCGGTACTAGAGAGGCTAGCATGGTGGAAGGGTGAGAGTGCATATAATCCATGGACTCAACATTAGTCATAAAGAACTCACATACTTATTGCAAAAATCTATTACTTATCGAAACAAAGTACTACGCGCATGCTCCTAGGGGGATAGATTGGTAGGAAAAGACCATCGCTCGTCCCCGACCGCCACTCATAAGGAAGACAATCAATAAATAAATCATGCTCTGACTTCATCACATAACGGTTCACCATACGTGCATGCTACGGGAATCACAAAATTTAACACAAGTATTTCTCAAATTCACAACGACTCAACTAGCATGACTCTAATATTACCATCTCCATATCTCAAAACAATCATCAAGTATCAAACTTCTCTTAGTATTCAACACACTTATAAGAAAGTTTTTACTATTCTTGGATGCCTAGCATATTAGGATTATTTAAGAAAATTACCATGCTATTTAAGACTCTCAAAATAATCTAAGTGAAGCATGAGAGTTTATCTATTTCTATATAATAAAACCACCACCGTGATCTAAAAGGATATAAGTGAAGCACTAGAGCAAATGACAAACTACTCCGAAAGATATAAGTGAAGATCAATGACTAGTCGAATAATTATGCAACTATGTGAAGACTCTCTAACATTTAATAATTTAAGATCTTGGTATTTTATTCAAACAGAAATAAAAGCAAAAGAAGATGACATTCTAAGAATAGCAAACATCATGTGAAGAAGCAAAAACTTAGGATCAACCGATACTAACCGATAGTTGTTGAAGAAGAAAGGTGGGATGCCAACCGGGGCATCCCCAAGATTAGACGCTTGAGACTTATTGAAATATTATCTTGGGATGCCTTGGGAATCCCCAAGATTGAGCTTTTGTGTCTCCTTAATTCCTCTCATATCACGGTCTCCCTAAATCTCAAAAGCTTCATCCACACAAAACTCAAACAAGGACTCATGAGATAAGTTAGTATAAACCATTGCCAAAACCTTATCATACTCTACTGTAGTAAATCACTAAAATTATTATTCAACATTGCATACTAAATGTATCTTCATATTTAATAGTCCTATCCTCAAATAGAATCATTAAAAAAGCAAACATATGCAAACAATGCAAACATAACAGCAATCTACCTAAACAGGATAGTCTGTAAATAGTGTGGCAAGATCCATACTTCCCTAACTCCAAAAATTATTAAATAAAATTCCCACTGTGGTAAATTTATCAGATCTTAATATGCAAAAGGTTTCAACATTTTATCACATTCTGACTTTTCTAGGGAATTATTGCAACAGCGGTAAACTTTCTGTTTTCAAACAGCAACATGTGGAATTCTAAAATAGGCATAGTAAAGGCTATCAATGTCACTTTTATTGAAATAAAAGATGCAAAATATTGTTCTAAATAACAGAAAGAAAATCTTAACAAAATAAATTGACACTCCAAGCAAAACACATATCATGCGGCGAATAAAAATATAGCTCCAAGTAAAGTTACCGATGAACGAAGACGAAAGAGGGGATGCCTTCCGGGGCATCCCCAAGCTTAGGCTCTTGGCTATCCTTGAATATTACCTTGGGGTGCCTTGTGCATCCCCAAGCTTAGGCTCTTGCCACTCCTTATTCCATAGTCCATCGAATCCTTACCCAGAACTTAAAAACTTCACAACACAAAACTTAACAGAAAACTCGTAAGCTTCGTTAGTATAAGGAAATAAATCACCACTTCAAGGTACTGTAATGAACTCATCCTTTATTTATATTGGTGTTAAACCTACTGTATTCCAACTTCTCTATGGTTTATAAACTCTTTTACTAGCCATAGATTCATCAAAATAAGCAAACAACACATAGAAAACAGAATCGGTCAAAAACAGAACAGTCTGTAGTAATCTGGATCAAACGTATACTTCTGGAACTCATAAAATTCTCAAATAAATTTCTGGACCTGAGGAATTTATCTATTAATCATCTTCAAAAAGAATTAACTAAATAGAACTTTCCAAATAAAAATGGCAGCAATTCTCGTGAGCACTAAAGTTTCTGTTTTTTACAGCATGATCAACAAGACTTTCCCCAAGTCTTCCCAAAGGTTCTACTTGGCACAAACACTAATTAAAAGCATAAAACCACATCTAAACAGAGGCTAGATGAATTATTTATTACTAAACAGGAACAAAAAGCAAGGAACTAAAATAAAATTGGATTGCCTCCCAACAAGCGCTATCGTTTAACGCCCCTAGCTAGGCATGATGATTTCAACGATGCTCACATAAAAGATAAGAATTGAAACATAAAGAGAGCATCATGAAGAATATTACTATCACATTTAAGTCTAACATACTTCCTATGCATAGGGATTTTGTGAGCAAACAACTTGTGGGAACAAGAATCAACTTGCATAGGTAGGTAAAACAAGCATAACTTCAAAAATTTAAGCACATAGAGAGGAAACTTGATATTATTACAATTCCTACAAGCATATATTCCTCCCTCATAATAATTTTCAGTAGCATCATGAATGAATTCAACAATATAACCAGCACCTAAAGCATTATTTTCATGGTCTACAAGCATAGAAAATTTACTACTCTCCACACAAGCAAAATTCTTCTCATGAATAATAGTGGGAGCAAACTCAACAAAATAAATATCATGTGATTGAAAATTAAGATCAAGATGACAAGTTTCATGGTTATCATTATTCTTTAAAGCATACATGTCATCACAATAATCATCATAGATAGGAGGCATGCTTTCATCATAATAAATTTGCTCATCAAAACTTGGGGGACAAAAAATATCATCTTCATCAAACATAGCTTCCCCAAGCTTGTGGCTTTGCATATCGTTAGCATCATGGATATTCAAGGAATTCATACTAACAACATTGCAATCATGCTCATCATTCAAATATTTAGTGCCAAACATTTTATAGATTTCTTCTTCTAGCACTTGAGCACAATTATCCTTTCCATCATACTCGCGAAAGATATTAAAAAGGTGAACCGTATCAGACAAACTCAATTCCATTTTTTTATAGTTTTATTTTATAATCTAAACTAGTGCTAAAACAAGAAACTAAAAGACTCGATTGCAAGATATAAAGATATACCTTCAAGCACTCACCTCCCCGGCAATGGCGCCAGAAAAGAGCTTGATGTCTACTACACAACCTTCTTCTTGTAGACGTTGCTGGGCCTCCAAGTGCAGAGGTTTGTAGGACAGTAGCAAATTTCCCTCAAGTGGATGACCTAAGGTTTATCAATCCGTAGGAGGCGTAGGATGAAGATGGTCTCTCTCAAGCAACCCTGCAACCAAATAACAAAGAGTCTCTTGTGTCCCCAACACACCCAATACAATGGTAAATTGTATAGGTGCACTAGTTCGGTGAAGAGATGGTGATACAAGTGGTATATGGATAGTAGATATGGGTATTTGTAATCTGAAAATATAAAAACAGCAAGGTAGCAAGTGATAAAAGTGAGCATAAACGGTATTGCAATGATAGGAAATAAGGCCTAGGGTTCATACTTTCGCTAGTGCAAGTTCCCTCAACAATAATAGCATAATTAGATCACATAACTATCCCTCAACATGCAACAAAGAGTCACTCCAAAGTCACTAATAGCAGAGAACGAACGAAGAGATTATGGTAAGTTACGAAACCACCTCAAAGTTATTCTTTCCAATCAGTCCGTTGGGCTATTCCTATAAGTGTCACAAACAGCCCTAGAGTTCGTACTAGAATAACACCTTAAGACACAAATCAATCAAAACCCTAATGTCACCTAGATACTCCAATGTCACCTCAAGTATCCGTGGGCATGATTATACGATATGCATCACACAATCTCAGATTCATCTATTCAACCAACACATAGAACCTCAAAGAGTGCCCCAAAGTTTCTAACGGAGAATCAGGACGAAAACGTGTGCCAACCCCTATGCATAGGTTCATGGGCGGAACCCGCAAGTTGATCACCAAAACATACATCAAGTGAATCACGTGATATCCCATTGTCACCACAGATATCCACAGCAAGACATACATCAAGTGTTCTCAAATCTTTAAAGACTCAATCCGATAAGATAACTTCAAAGGGGTAACTCAATTCATTACAAGAGAGTAGAGGGGGTAAGAAACATCATAGGATCCAAATATAATAGCAAAGCTCGCGAGACATCAAGATCGTATCATCTCAAGAACACGAGAGAGAGAGAGAGAGAGAGAGAGATCAAACACATAGCTATTGGTACATACCCTCAGCCTCGAGAGAGAACTACTCCCTCCTCGTCATGGAGAGCACCGGGATGATGAACATGGCCACCGGAGAGGGATTGCCCCCTCCGGCAGGGTGCCGGAACGGGTCTAGATTGGCTTTCGGTGGCTACGGAGGCTTCTGGCAGCGGAACTCCCGATCTATTGAGCTCCCGGATGTTTTTAGGGTATATGGAGATATATAGGCAGAAGAAGTACGTCAGGGGAGCCATGAGGGGCCCACGAGGGTGAAGGGCGCGCCCAGGGGGGTGGGCGCGCTGTTGGGGAACATAGTAATTTCAAAAAAAATCCTACGCACATGCAAGATCATGGTGATGCATAGCAACGAGAGGGGAGAGTGTTGTCCACGTACCCTCGTAGACCGAAAGCGGAAGCGTTATAACAACGCGGTTGATGTAGTCGTACGTCTTCACGATCCGACTGATCAAGTACTGAACGTACGGGACCTCTGAGTTCAGCACACATTCAGCCCGATGACATCCCTCGAACTCCGATCCAACCGAGTGTTGAGGGGGAGTTTCGTCAGCACGACGGCATGGTGGCGATGTTGATGTTCTACCGACGCAGGGCTTCGCCTAAGCACCGCTACAGTATTATCGAGTTAGACTATGGTGGAGGGGGGCACCGCACACGGCTAAGAGACGATCAACTTGATCTACTTGTGTGTCTATGGGGTGCCCCCTGCCCCCGTATATAAAGGAGCAAGGGAGGGAGGCGGCCGGCCTAGGAGGAGGGCGCGCCAAGGGGGGAGTCCTACTCCCACCAGGAGTAGGACTCCTCCTTCCCTTGTTGGAGTAGGAGAGAAGGAAAGAGGGGGAGAGGAACAAGGAAAAGTGGGCTGCACCCCTTGTCCAATTCGGACCGGAGGGGGGGCGCGCGCCTCTTTCCTTTTGGCCTCTCTCCTCTATTCCCGTATGGCCCAATAAGGCCCATATACTCTCCGGCGAATTCCCGTAACTCTCCGGTACTCCGAAAAATATCCGAATCACTCGGAACCTTTCCGATGTCCGAATATAGTCGTCCAATATATCGATCTTTACGTCTCGACCATTTTGAGACTCCTTGTCATGTCCCCGATCTCATCCGGGACTCCGAACTCCTTCGGTACATCAATACTCATAAACTCATAATATAACTGTCATCGAAACCTTAAGCGTGCGGACCCTACGGGTTCGAGAACAATGTAGACATGACCGAGACACGTCTCCGGTCAATAACCAATAGCGGAACCTGGATGCTCATATTGGCTCCCATATATTCTACGAAGATCTTTATCGGTCAAACCGCATAACAACATACGTTGTTCCCTTTGTCATCAGTATGTTACTTGCCCGAGATTCGATCGCCGGTATCTCAATACCTAGTTCAATCTCATTACCGGCAAGTCTCTTTACTCGTTCCGTAACACATCATCCCGCAACTAACTCATTAGTTGCAATGCTTGCAAGGCTTTAAGTGATGTGCATTACCGAGAGGGCCCAGAGATACCTCTCCGACAATCGGAGTGACAAATCCTAATCTCGAAATACGCCAACCCAACAAGTACCTTCGGAGACACCTGTAGAGCACCTTTATAATCACCCAGTTACATTGTGACGTTTGGTAGCACACAAAGTGTTCCTCCGGTAAACGGGAGTTGCATAATCTCATAGTCATAGGAACATGTGTAAGTCATGAAGAAAGCATTAACACCCAACTAAACGATCAAGTGCTAAGCTAACAGAATGGGTCAAGTCAATCACATCATTCTCCTAATGATGTGATCTCATTAATCAAATGACAACTCATGTCTATGGTTAGGAAACATAACCATCTTTGATCAACGAGCTAGTCAAGTAGAGGCACACTAGTGACACTCTGTTTGTCTATGTATTCACACATGTATTATGTTTCCGGTTAATACAATTCTAGCATGAATAATAAACATTTATCATGATATAAGGAAATAAATAATAACTTTATTATTGCCTCTAGGGCATATTTCCTTCAGTCTCCCAGTTGCACTAGAGTCAATAATCTAGTTCACATCGCCATGTGATTTAATACCAATAGTTCACATCACCATGTGATTAACACCCATAGTTCACATCGACATGTGACCAACACCCAAAGGGTTTACTAGAGTCAATAATCTAGTTCACATCACTATGTGATTAACACCCAAAGAGTACTAAGGTGTGATCATGTTTTGCTTGTGAGAGAAGTTTAGTCAACGGGTCTGCCACATTTAGATCCGTACGTATTTTGCAAATTTCTATGTCAACAATGCTCTGCACGGAGCTACTCTAGCTAATTGCTCCCACTTTCAATATGTATCCAGATTGAGACTTACAGTTATCTGGATCAGTGTCAAAAACTTGCATCGACGTAACCCTTTACGACGAACCTTTTGTCACCTCCATAATCGAGAAACATATCCTTATTCCACTAAGGATAATTTTGACCAATGTCCAGTGATCTACTCCTAGATCACTATTGTACTCCCTTGCCAAACTCAGGGCAGGGTATACAATAGGTCTGATACACAGCGTGGCATACTTTATAGAACCTATGGCTGAGGCATAGGGAATGCCTTTTATTCTCTATCTATTTTCTGCCGTGGTCGGGTTTTGAGTCTTACTCAACTTCACACCTTGTAACACAGGCAAGAACTCCTTTTTGACTGTTCCATTTTGAACAATTCAAAATCTTGTCAAGGTATGTACTCATTGAAAAACTTATCAAGCGTCTTGATCTATCTCTATAGATCTTGATGCTCAATATGTAAGCAGCTTCACCAAGGTCTTTTTTTGAAAAACTCCTTTCAAACATTCCTTTATGCTTTGCAGAATAATTCTACATTATCTCCGATCAACAATATGTCATTCACATATACTTATCAGAAATGTTGTAATGCTCCCACTCACTTTCTTGTAAATACAGGCTTCACCGCAAGTCTGTATAAAACTATATGCTTTGATCAGCTTATCAAAGCGTATATTCCAACTCCGAGATGCTTGCACCAGTCCATAGATGGATCGTTGGAGCTTGCATATTTTATTAGTACCTTTAGGATTGACAAAACCTTCTGGTTGCATCATATACAACTCTTCTTTAATAAATCCATTAAGGAATACAGTTTTGTTTACCCACTTGCCAGATTTCATAAAATGCGGCAATTGCTAATATGATTCGGACAGACTTAAGCATAGATACGAGTGAGAAACTCTCATCATAGTCAACACATTGAACTTGTCGAAAACCTTTTTGCGACAATTCTAGCTTTGTAGACAGTGACACTACTATCAGCGTCCGTCTTCCTCTTGAAGATCCATTTAATATCAATGGCTTGCCGATCAATGGGCAAGTCAATCAAAGTCCATACTTTGTTCTCATACATGGATTTCATCTCAGATTTCATGGCCTCAAGCCATTTTGCGGAATCTGGGCTCATCATCGCTTCCTCATAGTTCATAGGCTCGTCATGGTCAAGTAACATGACCTCCAGAACAGGATTACCGTACCACTCTGGTGCGGATCTCACTCTGGTTTACCTACGAGGTTCGATAGTAACTTAATCTAAAGTTACATGATCAACATCATTAGCTTCCTCACTAATTGGTGTAGTAGTCACATGAACAGATTTCTGTGATGAACTACTTTCCAATAAGGGAGCAGGTACAGTTACCTCATCAAGTTCTACTTTCCTCCCACTCACTTCTTTCGAGAGAAACTCCTTCTCTAGAAAGGATCCATTCTCAGCAATAAATAACTTGCCTTCGGATTTGTGATAGAAGGTGTACCCAACATTTTCTTTTGGGTATCCTATGAAGACGCACTTCTCCGATTTGGGTTTGAGCTTATCAAGTTGAAAAATTTTCACATAAGCATTGCAACCTCAAACTTTAAGAAACGACTGCTTAGGTTTCTTGCCAAACCATAGTTCATACGGTGTCGTCTCAATGGATTTAGATGGTGCCCTATTTAACGTGAATGTAGCTGTCTCTAATGCATAACCCCAAAACGATAGTGGTAATTGGTAAGAGACATCATAGATCGCACCATATCTAATAAAGCACGGTTACAACGTTCGGACACACCATTACACTGTGGTGTTCCAGGTGGCGTGAGTAGTGAAACTATTTCACATTGTTTTAACTGAAGGCCAAACTCATAACTCAAATATTTTACTTCCGCGATCATATCGTAGAAACTTTTATTTTTGTTACGATGATTCTCCACTTCACTCTGAAATTCTTTGAACTTTTCAAATATTTCGGACTTGTGTTTCATCAAGTAGATATACTCATATCTGCTCAAATCATCTGTGGAGATCAGAAAATAATGATACCTGTCGTGACCTCAATATTCATCAGACCACATACATCAGTATGTATGATTTCCAACAAATCTGTTGCTTGCTCCATTGTTCCGGAGAATGGAGTCTTAGTCATCTTGCCCATGAGGCATGGTTCGCAAGCATCAACTGATTCATAATCAAGTGATTCCAAAATCCCGTCAGCATGGATTTTCTTCATGTGCTTTACACCAATATGACCTAAACGACAGTGCCACAAATAAGTTTCACTATCATTATTAACTTTGCATCTTTTGGCTTCAATATTATGAAAATGTGTATCACTATGATCGAGATCCAACAAACCATTTTCATTGGGTGTATGACCATAGAAGGTTTTATTCATGTAAACAGAACAACAATTATTCTCTAGTTTACATGAATAACCGTATTGCAATAAACATGATCCAATCATATTCATGCTCAACGCAAACACTAAATAACATTTATTTTAGGATCAACACTAATCCCGAAAGTATAGGGAGTGTGCGATGATGATCATATCAATCTTGGTACCACTTCCAATACACATCGTCACTTCACCCTTAACTAGTCTCTGTTCATTCTGCAACTCCCGTTTCGAGTTACTGTTCTTAGCAACTGAACTAGTATCAAATACTGAGGGGTTGCTATAAACACTAGTAAAGTACACATCAATAACATGTATATCAAATATACATATGTTCACTTTGCCATCCTTCTTATCCGCCAATTACTTGGGGTAGTTCCGCTTCCAGTGACCAGTCCCTTTGCAGTAGAAGCACTCAGTTTCAGGCTTAGGTCCAGACTTGGGTTTTTCACTTGAGCAGCAACTTGCTTGCCGTTCTTCTTGAAGTTCCCCTTTCTTCCCTTTGTCCCTTTACTTGAAACTAGTGGTTTTGTTTACCATCAACACTTGATGCTTTTCTTGATTTCTACCTTCGTCGATTTCAGCATAACTAAGAGCTTGGGAATCGTTTCTGTTATCCCTTGCATATTATAGTTCATCACGAAGTTCTACTAACTTGGTTATGGTGACTAGAGAATTCTGTCAATCACTATTTTATCTAGAAGATTAACTCCCACTTGATTCAAGCGATTGTAGTACCCAGACAATCTGAGCACATGCTCACTCCTTGAGCTATTCTTCTCCATCTTTTAGCTATAGAACTTGTTGGAGACTTCATATCTCTCAACTTGGGTATTTGCTTGAAATATTAACTTCAACTCCTGGAACATCTCATATGTTCCATGACGTTCAAAACGTCTTTGAAGTCCCGATTCTAAGCCGTTAAGCATGGTGCACTAAACTATCAAGTAGTCATCATATTGAGCTAGCCAAACGTTCAGAACGTCTGCATCTGCTCCTGCAATAGGTCTGTCACCTAGCGGTGCATCAAGGACATAATTCTTCTGTGCAGCAATGAGGATAATCCTCATAACACGGATCCAATCCGCATCATTGCTACTAACATTTTTCAATTTAGTTTTCTCTAGGAACATATAAAAATTAAACGGGAAGCAATATCACAAGCTATTGATCTACAACATAGATATGCTAATACGACCAGGACTAAGTTCATGATAAATTAAAGTTCAATTAATCATATTACTTAAGAACTCCCACTTAGAAAGATATCCCTCTAATCCTCTAAGTGATCACGTGATCCAAATCAACTAAACCATGTCCGATCATCACGTGAGATGGAGTAGTATCAATGGTCAACATCAATATGTTGATCATATCTACTATATGATTCACGCTCGACCTTTCGGTCTCCGTGTTCCGAGGCCATATCTGTTATATGCTAGGCTCGTCAAGTTTAACCTGAGTATTCCGCGTGTGCAACTGTTTTGCACCCGTTGTATTTGAACGTAGAGCCTATCACACCCGATCATCATGTGGTGTCTCAGCACGAAGAACTTTCGCAATGGTGCATACTCAGGGAGAACACTCATACTTTGATAATTTAGTGAGGGATCATCTTATAATGCTACTGTCAATCAAAGCAAGATAAGATGCATAAAAGATAAACATCACATGCAATCAATATAAGTGATATGATATGGCCATCATCATCTTGTACTTGTGTTCTCCATCTCCTAAGTACCATCATGATCACCATCGTCACCGGCGCGACACCTTGATCTCCATCATAGCATCGTTGTCGTCTCGCCAATCTTATGCTTCCACGACTATCGCTACCGCTTAGTGATAAAGTAAAGCATTACAGCGTGATTGCATTGCATACAATAAAGCGACAACCATATGGCTCCTGCCAGTTGCCGATAACTCGGTTACAAAACATGATCATCTCATACAATAAAATTTAGCATCATGTCTTGACCATATCACATCACAACATGCCCTGCAAAAACAAGTTAGACGTCCTCTACTTTGTTGTTGCAAGTTTTACGTGGCTGCTACGGGCTTAGCAAGAACCGTTCTTACCTACGCATCAAAACCACAATGATGGTTTGTCAAGTTGGTGATGTTTTAACCTTCGCAAGGACCGGGCATAGCCACACTTGGTTCAACTAAAGTTGGAGAAACTGACACCCGCCAGCCACCTGTGTGCAAAGCACGTCGGTCGAACCAGTCTCGCGTAATCGTACGCGTAATGTCGGTCCGGGCTGCTTCATCCAACAATACCGCTGAACCAAAGTATGACATGCTGGTAAGCAGTATGACTTATATCGCCCACAACTCACTTGTGTTCTACTCGTGCACAACATCAACGGATAAAACCTAGGCTCGGATGCAACTGTTGGGGAACATAGTAATTTCAAAAAAAATCCTACGCACACGCAAGATCATGGTGATGCATAGCAACGAGAGAGGAGAGTGTTGTCCACGTACCCTCGTAGACCGAAAGCAGAAGCGTTATAACAACGCGGTTGATGTAGTCGTACGTCTTCACGATCCGACCGATCAAGTACCGAACGTACGACACCTCCGAGTTCAGCACACGTTCAGCCCTATGACGTCCCTCGAACTCCGATCCAGCTGAGTGTTGAGGGAGAGTTTCGTCAGCACGACGGCGTGGTGACGATGTTGATGTTCTACCGACGCAGGGCTTCACCTAAGCATCGCTACAGTATTATCGAGTTGGACTATGGTGGAGGGGGGCACCGCACACGCCTAAGAGACGATCAACTTGATCAACTTGTGTGTCTATGGGGTGCCCCTGCCCCCGTATATAAAGGAGCAAGGGAGGGAGGCGGCCGGCCTAGGAGGAGGGCGCGCCAAGGGGGGAGTCCTACTCCCACCGGGAGTAGGACTCCTCCTTCCCTTGTTGGAGTAGGAGAGAAGGAAAGAGGGGGAGAGGAACAAGGAAAAGTGGGCTGCACCCCTTGTCCAATTCGGACCAGAGGGGGGGCGCGCGCCTCTTTCCTTTTGGCCTCTCTCCTCTATTCCCGTATGGCCCAATAAGGCCCATATACTCCCCGGCGAATTCCCGTAACTCTCCGGTACTCCGAAAAATACCCGAATCACTCGGAACCTTTCCGATGTCCGAATATAGCCGTCCAATATATCGATCTTTACGTCTCGACCATGTCGAGACTCCTCGTCATGTCCCCAATCTCATCCAGGACTCCGAACTCCTTCGTTACATCAATACTCATAAACTCATAATATAATTGTCATCGAAACCTTAAGCGTGCGGACCCTATGGGTTCGAGAACAATGTAGACATAACCGAGAAACGTTCCGGTCAATAACCAATAGCGGAACCTGGATGCTCATATTGGCTCCCACATATTCTACGAAGATCTTTATCGGTCAAACCGCATAACAACATACGTTGTTCCCTTTGTCATCGGTATGTTACTTGCCCGAGATTCGATCGTCGGTATCTCAATACCTAGTTCAATCTCATTACCGGCAAGTCTCTTTACTCGTTCGGTAACACATCATCCCGCAACTAACTCATTAGTTGCAATGCTTGCAAGGCTTTAAGTGATGTGCATTACCGAGAGGGCCCAGAGATACCTCTCCGACAATCGGAGTGACAAATCCTAATCTCGAAATACGCCAACCCAACAAGTACCTTCGGAGACACCTGTAGAGCACCTTTATAATCACCCAGTTACGTTATGACGTTTGGTAGCACACAAAGTGTTCCTCCGGTAAACGGGAGTTGCATAATCTCATAGTCATAGGAACATGTATAAGTCATGAAGAAAGCATTAACACCAAACTAAACGATCAAGTGCTAAGCTAACGGAATGGGTCAAGTCAATCACATCATTCTCCTAATGATGTGATCCCGTTAATCAAATGACAACTCATGTCTATGGTTAGGAAATATAACCATCTTTGATCAATGAGCTAGTCAAGTAGAGGCATACTAGTGACACTCTGTTTGTCTATGTATTCACACATGTATTATGTTTCCGGTTAATACAATTCTAGCATGAATAATAAACATTTATCATGATATAAGGAAATAAATAATAACTTTATTATTGCCTCTAGGGCATATTTCCTTCACGCGCCCCTACCTCGTGGCCTCCTCGAAGCTTCCCTTACGTGCACTTCAAGTCTTCTGGGCTTCTTTCCTTCCAAAAATGGGTTCCGTGAAGTTTCACGTCAATTGGACTCCGTTTGGTTTTCCTTTCCTTCGAAACCCTAAAACAAGGTAAAAACAGAAACTGGCACTGGGCTCTGGGTTAATAGGTTAGTCCCAAAAATGATATAAAAGTGTATAATAAAGCCCATAAACATCCAAAACAGTAGTTAATATAGCATGGAGCAATCGAAAATTATAGATACATTGGAGACGTATCAATGTTTAACCGAACACACACGGTTTGAATTATACAAACGTTTGAGATATTAAAGTGGCAGCTATTTTTTTCAAAATGCCTTTGTTGGCTGTCATTATTCGAGTGCGCCTTCTCTCAAAAAGAACACGAAAAATACCACAGCATGTCGGGTGCCCTTCCATGATAGCACGCCAAGTTTCATGAATTCCAGACGAGTTTTGGATTTATTAGGATTTAAAAACCTAGCATCTCAATGTTTTGTCGGCAATCAACGGGGCCCTGGTGTTTGAAATTCATTCCCATTTCTTGCATGGGACCTAAGAATGCACCCAAGACACAGATTTGATTTTTCAACCAATTTATATGCACTGGAGCATGCACATGTAGTTCAAATTTGAATTATGCACATAAATGCATTGAAAGCTTAGTTAATGCATGTCCAAACGAACCCCGAAAAATCACAAAAATTCACACAACACTCCTGTTGTTCTATGTTGACACGAGAAAAAAAACTTGAAAGCAATAAGAGGCAATGCATATCGTTTCGTCCCCAAAGGTGGGACGTTCCCTATCGAAAACCATCATGCTTGTTGTGAGAAGCTCCAGTTTGTGAGAAGCATATACCCAAACCTGCCCCAAATGGGACAAAATTTGTACCATGGCATGTTGATGCCGCTCCATGATAGCATGCCAATTTTCATGAATTTCAGACGAGTTTTAGATTTACTAGAATTTAAAAACCATGCATCTCAATGTTTTGTCGGCAATCAATGTTGCCTTGGTGTTTGAAATTCATTCCCATTTCTTCCATGGGACCTAAGCATGCACCCAAGGACAAAGATTTGATTTTTCAACCAATTTATATGCACTGGAGCATGAGCATGTAGTTCAAATTTGAATTATGCACATAAATGCATTGAAAACTCAGTTAATGCATAAAAATGTCCAAACGAACCCCGAAAATCACAAAAATTCACACAACACTCATGTTGTTATATGTTGACACGAGAAAAAAACTTGAAAGCAACAAGAGGCAATGGATATCATTTCGTCCCCAAATGTGGGACGTTCCCTACCGAAAACCATCATGCTTGTTGTGAGAAGCTCCGGTTTGTGAGAAGCATATACCCAAACCTGCCCCAAATGGGACAAAATTTGTACCACGACATCTTGATGCCGCTCCATGATAGCATGCCCAGTTTCATGAATTTCAGACGAGTTTTGGATTTACTAGAATTTAAAAACCAGGCATCTCAATGTTTTGCCAGTAATCAACGGTGCCATGGTGTTGGAAATTCATTCCCATTTCTTGCATGGGACCTAAGCATGCACCCAAGGAATAAGATTTGATTTTTCAACGAATTTATATGCACTGGAGCATGTGCATGTAGTTCAAATTTTAATTATGCACATAAATGCATTGAAAACTCACTTAATGCATAAAAATGTCCAAACGAACCCTGAATAATTCCAATTCTTTTATGATCACTGCAGATAAAAGGCCTAGCAATTCAAACGCCGTCCATGGCCGCTATGACCCCATTATGTAATTCAAATCAAGACCAAAAATCAAGTAGATCCCACACAGTTTATTATAACCAACCGTGCGAGATGTAGCACAAAATATCTTCGGAACGTGTCTGAATAAGGGTCTGTGTCTGATGACACTTTGTGCGCCCGTTTTTTGTCTAAAGCGATTCCAAATTTTCGGCTTTCGCAGAAATATCTACCTCCCCGCCCCCTCCCCCTTACCAAAAGCCACATTTCCCCTCTTTCCGCCTTCCTTTCCAAGTTGAAACCTTCACTCCTTGCTTGCAGCACTGCCGCCTCCTTGCCGGCGACCCTCCTTCATGCTGCTCGGACTCGCCTATCCAAGCAGGTAATCCACACCTGACCCCCATCCTCCTCCTTGTTCCACATCCCACATGCCCCGACCACCAGCGCGAGCGCGACACCTTCCACCCAAATCACCGACCCCTCCACCAAATAAGCGCTGGCCTAAGCCATGGTGCACGTAGTATAGCCAGGACCTCAAGGAGCATTTGGCAGCGGAGAAGAAAATCGGGGTCGCACGTGCGAATGAAGTCGCGATGGCTGCCATTCGTGCCGACCCCCAGATCTTGGAGGAGCACCTCGCCGTCGAGGCCACCGTTGACGCCTCGTGTGCCGATGCCGTGACGCGGTTGGCTGCTTTAAATGATAGCTCGTGGCATTTTCTCGAGGCCACCGTCGGTGCCTTCGATGAAGACTACAAGGTGTTTTCTCACCATGCACGTGCTTACCTCATCTCAAGAGCCAGTAGGTCGGTGCCCGGAGCAGCTCGGGTAACTCACCACTACAACGAGGGCACCCACGATGCAGAGGCCTCGCCCTCTTCCATGTCCAAGGAGCCAATCGTCATCAATATCTCCGACAATGAGGAGTAGCTTGTCTTATTAGCTCACTATAAGGACCCATGTTCAGTTTGCTAGCTACTGTCTTTCCTTAACAAATTCTAGTGAATTATGTTATCTACTTTTTCCATGCAATCTTCTACTATAGTGTATATGTTCTATATGTCGTGCAATGTGGTGTTCAATTAACTGCTTGGTTCAATTCTGCAAATGTGATGTTCAATTCTTCAGGGTGCAATATTTCCAAGTTGTTAAGCATGCTTGGTTTGGTTAACTGTCTGATCTTCTTTAGGAGTATGTTATATTGTTCAATTGGTGTTTAGTTCACTACTTGGTTCATTTGTTGTGGCTTGGTTCACTTGTTGTGGTGTTTAGTTAACTGCTTGGTTCAATTCTGCAATGCGATGTTCAATTGTTGTGGCTGCATTCTGCTATTGTATACCATGTGAGGAATAAATCGAATTTGGCTGTACTAAATACATGAGAAACAAATACAATTGCTATATTTCCAAGTTGTTTAGCATGCTTGGTTTGGTTAACTGTCTGGTCTTCTATTAGGAGTATGTTATATTGTGCAATGTGGTGCTCAGTTAACGTTTGGTTCATTTGTTGTGGTGTTTCGTTAATTGCTTGGTTCAATTCTGCAATGCGATGTTCAATTGTTGTGGCTGCATTCTGTTATTGTATACCATGTGAGGAATAAATCGATTTTGGCTGCACTTAATACATGAGAAACATATACAAGTGCTATATTTCCTAGTTCTTAATCATGCTTGGTTTGGATAAATGGGTTTTCCATGTGGCTTCAATTAATCTGATGAATCTGCAATGTGCTTATTTATCATCAACATATTTTACTGATAGCATGTGAACCCTTACTTAACCTGATGACTAACTACCTTATATGTGTTGCAGGGAAACAATGGGAAGCACTGAGGTTTACAAGATGGTACTAACTATTATACCTTGCCTTTTTGTATTCCTTTGCCCCATTTCCAATATAGAGAAGATATGTATGCACATCCTTGTTTTCAGGCTTCACTGATGATTACCTCTCAATCCACCTCTGTGGTCAGGAGGCGAGGAAAGTTTTCATACAGCACCCACGGTTCAATATTGAAGTGTTCCTGAAGAAGTTGAAGGATGGACGGTCAATCATCCACAAGCACTGGCCTAAAGTTGCAAAGACCTTCAACATGAATGAAGGCTCAATATTCGCCTTCCGCTTCAGCAGTTTTCCAGATGAGATGCATCTCTCTATGTACCGTCTATGATGCTAATTTCAAAAGGTTCTAGATGTTGCATGTGAAACTTGCTGCTGGTGCAATTGTGTAATGGGGTAGGTGAGTGCTGAAGCTATATCATGTTGTACTCTGATGTATTTCAATTATGAAATCATGCTTCCTCAATATGGAAATGGAATATATTATGTGCTTAATATGAATGTCAATTAGATTAGTAAATGGATTATTAATAATTGTGCAATTAGCTTGCTAATTGGGTTTTCCTATTGCAAAAGGTTAATGAGAAAACACCATGGGCAATGACCTCAGGCAACACACACAGTTTCTAGGAATAAACCTTGTTGGATCAATGAACAATCACACACGACATTCCCTTCAAAACTGTTTGCATTACGCCACCTTGCGCAAACATTTTCCTTGTAGTGACTATGTGGGATGTATATACGAACAGAAACGTTTAGTGGTGACTAACTGTGTGGGATGTACTTACGACCGGAAATGATTTCGCCTGTATAATTGTATTTTTTAGCACCACTGCACGTATTTCTGTATTTGAGTGCTCGTCGATCGCACACAACCTCATTTTGCCGAGCGAGTGTGCCAGGAGGGCCTATCCCCAACGGTTTCTGGGTCGTGTGGGAAGGACCCCCCTATTGCCCACACTCACTTGGTGAAGGTTCTGAATGCCATCGCAGAAAGGGGTTAAAAACCGTTTGTTTAGGACCGACGGGCACCAGTGATACCTGGAGTTGAGAAAGTGGTTGAGGGCTTTGGAGCATATCGCTAAGCACTTTGAGCAAGTAGATCATTAAGCAACACCTCATCCCCTTTTAATAGTATTGGCTTTTCCTATGGACTCAATGTGATCTTGGATCGCTAAAATAGAAATGAAGAGCCTTGAGCTTTTGCCAATCTTTGTCCTTAGAATCTTGAAGGGGTTCCACATCCTCTTGTCCATGCCACGCCTTTGTTGAACTTTCTGAAATATACTAGATGAAAATATTAGTCCAACAAGAGATATGTTGACATTAATTACCAAAATCACCCAGGGAGCACTTGTGCTTTCATGCGTGCTAAGGGAGATTGGCTAGAAAAACCTTGTTCTTCTAGTTTTTGTGATAATAACTGAAGGAAATATGCCCTAGAGGCAATAATAAAGTTGTTATTTATATTTCCTTATATCATGATAAATGTTTATTATTCGTACTAGAATTGTATTAACCGGAAACTTAGTACATGAGTGAATACATAAACAAAACAGAGTGTCCCTAGTATGCCTCTACTTGACTAGCTCGTTAATCAAAGATGGTTAAGTTTCCTAACCATAGACATGTGTTGTCATTTGATGAATGGGATCACATCATTAGGGAATGATGTGATGGACAAGACCCATCCGTTAGCTTAGCATAAATGATCGTTTAGTTTTATTGCTATTTCTTTCATCATGACTTATACATGTTCCTCTGACTATGAGATTATGCAACTCCCGAATAACGGAGGAACACCTTGTGTGCTATCAAACGTCACAACATAACTGGGTGACTATAAAGATGCTCTACAGGTGTCTCCAGTGGTGTTTGTTGAGTTGACATAGATCGAGATTAGGATTTGTCACTCCGTGTATCGGAGAGGTATCTCTGGGCCCTCTCGGTAATGCACATCACTATGAGCCTTGAAAGCAATGTGACTAATGAGTTAGTTGCAGGATGATGCATTACAGAACGAGTAAAGAGACTTGCCGGTAACGAGATTGAACTAGGTATGATGATACCGACGATCGAATCTCGGGCAAGTAACATATCGATGACAAAGGGAACAACATATGTTGTTATGCGGTTTGACCGATAAAGATCGTCGTAGAATATGTAGGAACAAATATGAGCATCCAGGTTCCATTATTGGTTATTGACCGGAGACGAGTCTCGATCATATCTACATAGTTCTCGAACCCGTAGGGTCCGCACGGTTAATGTTCGATGACGATCGGTATTATGAGTTTATGTGTTTTGATGTACCGAAGGTAGTTCGGAGTCCCGGATGTGATCACGGACATGACGAGGAGTCTTGAAATGGTCGAGACATGAATATTGATATATTGGAAGGTTATGTTTGAACACCGGAATGGTTTCGGATGAGTTCGGGCATATACCGGAGTACCGAGGGATTACTGGAATCCCCCGGGGGCTTAATGGGCCTACATGGGCTTTAGTGGAAGAGAGAGGAGGCAGACAAGAGGTGGGAGCGCCCCCCCCCCCCCAAGCCCAATCCAAATTGGGAGGGGGGCGACCCCCCTTTCCTTCTTCTCCTATTCCCCTTCCTTCCTCCTCCTATTAGGACTAGGAAAGGGGGGAAACCTACTCCTAGTAGGAGTACCCCCTTCGGGCGCACCATGAGGGTTGGTTGGCCCCCTCCTCCCCTCCTTTATATATGGGGGAGGGGGCACCCCATAGACACACAAGTTGACAATTGTTTTAGCCGTCTGCGGTGCCCCCCTCCACAGATACACACCTCGGTCATATCATCGTAGTGCTTAGGCGAAGCCCTGCGCCGGTAACTTCATCATCACCGTCAACATGCCATCATGCTGACGAAACTCTCCCTTGGCCTCAACTGGATCAAGAGTACGAGGGACGTCACCGAGCTGAACGTGTGCAGATCGCGGAGGTGTCGTGCGTTTGGTACTTCATCGGTTAGATCGCAAAGATGTTTGACTACATCAACCGCGTTTTTAACGCTTCTGCTTTCGGTCTATGAGGGTACGTAGACATACTCTCCCCTCTCATTGCCATGAATCCCTCGATAGATCTTGCGTGATCGTAGGAAATTTCTTGAAATACTGCGTTCCCCAATACTGGCATCCTAGCTAGGTATATGCGTAGATGTTATATGCACGAGTAGAACACAAAGGAGTTGTGGGCGTGGGTATATACATATTGCTTGTCGTCACTGATTGTTTCTTGATTCAGCGGTATTGTTGGATGAAGCGGCCCGGACCGACATTACCTGACCGCGTTCATGAGATTGGTTCTATCGACGTGCTTTGCACATAGGTGGCTGGCGGGTGTCAGTTTCTCCAACTTTAGTTGAATCAGATTCAATGAACATGGTTCATTCTGAATATCAAAAAGAGATCACTATACCGCGTTGTGGTTTTTGATGCGTAGGTAAGAACGGTTCTTGCTAAAGCCCGTAGCAGCCAAGTAAAACTTGCAACAACAAAGTAGAGGACGTCTAACTTGTTTTTGCAGGGCATGTTGTGATGTGATATGGTCAAGACGTGATTATATAAATTATTGTATGATATGATCATGTTTTGTAATACAGTTATCGGCAACTGGCAGGAGCCACATGGTTGTCGCTCTATTGTATGAAATGCAATCGCCATGTAATTGCTTTACTTTATCACTAAGCGGTAGCGATAGTCGTAGAAGCAATAGTTGGCGAGACGAGAATGATGCTATGATGGAGATCAAGGTGTCAAGCCAGTGATGATGGTGATCATGACGGTGCTTTGGAGATGAAGATCAAAGGAACAAGATGCTGATGGCCATATCATATCACTTATATTGATTGCATGTGATGTTTATCCTTTATGCATCTTATTTTGCTTAGTACGGCGGTAGCATTATAAGATGATCTCTCACTAAATTTCAAGGTATAAGTGTTCTCCCTGAGTATGCACTGTTGCTACAGTTCGTCGTGCCGAGAGACCATGTGATGATCGGGTGTGATAAGCTCTACGTTCACATACAACAAGTGCAAGCCAGTTTTGCACAAGAAGAATACTTAGGTTAAACTTGACGAGCCTAGCATATGCAGATATGGCCTCGAAACACTGAGACCGAAAGGTCGAGCGTGAATCATATAGTAGATATGATCAACATAGTGATGTTCACCATTGAAAACTACTCCATCTCACGTGATGATCGGACATGGTTTAGTTGATATGGATCACGTGATCACTTAGATGATTAGAGAGATGTCTATCTAAGTGGGATTTCTTAATTAATATGATTAATTGAACTTAAATTTATCATGAACTTAGTTCTGGTAGTATTTGCATATCTATGTTGTAGATCAATTGCTCACGTATAGCTTCCCCGTTTTATTTATGATATGTTCCCAGAGAAAACTATGTTGAAAGATGTTAGTAGCAATGATGCGGACTAGCTCGGTGATCTGAGGATCATCCTCATTGCTGCATAGAAGAATTATGACCCTGATGCACCGCTAGGTAACAGACCTATTGTAGGAGCAGATGCAGACGTTATGAACGTTTGGCAAAGCTCGGTATGATGACTACTTGATAGTTTAGTGCACCATGATTTACGGCTTAGAACCGGGACTTCAAAAACGTTTTGAATGCCACGGAGCATATAAGATGTTCCAAGAGTTGAAATTAGTATTTCAGACTCATGCCCGTGTCGAGAGGTATGAGACCTCTGACGGTACTTTGCCTACAAGATGGAGGAGAATAGCTCAACCAGTGAGCACGTGCTCAGATTGTCTGGCTACTACAATTGCTTGAATCAAGTGGGAGTTAATCTTCCAGATAAGATAGTGATTGACATAGTTCTCTAGTCACTAACACCAAGTTACTGGAACTTCGTGATGAACTATAATATGCAAGGGATGACAAAACGATTCCCCGAGCTCTTCACTATGCTGAAATCGGCGAAGGTAGAAATCAAGAAAAGCATCAAGTGTTGATGGTTGACAAGACCACTAGTTTCAAGTAAAAGGGCAAGGGAAAGAAAGGGAACTTCAAGAAGAATGGCAAGCAAGTTACCACTCCCATGAAGAAGCCCAAAGCTAGACCCAAGCCTGAAACCGAGTGCTTCTATTGCAAAGGAAATGGTCACTGGAAGCGGAACTACCCAAATAGTAGGCGGATAAGAAGGATGGCAAAGTGAACAAAAGTATATATGATATACATGTTATTGATGTGTACTTTACTAGTGTTCATAGTAGCCCCTGGGTATTTGATACTGGTTCAGTTGCTATGATTAGTAACTTGAAACAGGAGTTACAAAATGAACAGAAACTAGTTGAGGGCGAGGTGATGATGTGTGTTGGAAGTAATTCCAAGGTTGATAAGATCACCATCGCACACTCCCTTTACCTTCGGGATTAGTGTTGAACCTAAAATAAATGTTATTTGGTGTTTGCGTTGAGCATAATATGATTGGATCATGTTTATTGCAATACGGTTAGTCATCTAAGTCAAAGAATAATTGTTGTTCTATTTACATGAATAAAACCTTCTATGGTCATACAGTCAATATGAATGGTTTATTGAATCTTGATCATAGTGATATACATATCCATAATACTAAAGCCAAAAGATGCAAAGTTAATAATGATAGTGCAACTTATATGTGGCACTGCCGTTTAGGTCATATTGGTGTAAAGCGCATGAAGAAACTCCATGCTGATGGACTTTTGGAATCACTTGATTATGAATCACTTGATGCTTGTGAACCATGCCTCATGGGCAAGATGACTAAGACTCCGTTCTTCGGAACAATGGAGCGAGCAACAGGCTTGTTGGAAATAATACATACTGATGTGTGCGGTCCAATGAGTGTTGAGGCTCGCGGCGGGTATCGTTATTTTCTGACCTTCACAGATGATTTGAGCAAATATGTATATCTACTTGATGAAACATAAGTCTGAAACATTTGAAAAGTTCAAAGAATTTCAGAGTGAAGTGGAAAATCATCGTAACAAGAAAATAAAGTTTCTACGATCTGATCATGGAAACAAATATTTAAGTTACGAGTTTGGTCTTCATTTTTAACAATGTGGAATAGTTTCGCAACTCACGCCACCTTGAACACCACAATGTAATGGTGTGTCCGGACGTCATAACCATACTTTATTAGATATGGTGCAATCTATGATGTCTCTTACCGAATTACCACTATCGTTTTGGGGTTATGCATAAAGACAGTTGCATTCACGTTAAATAGGGCACCGTCTAAAAATCCGTTGAGACGACACCGTATGAACTGTGGTTTAGCAAGAAACCTAAGCTGTCATTTCTTAAAGTTTGGGGTTGCAATGCTTATGTGAAAAAGTTTCAACCTGATAAGCTCAAACACAAATCAGAGAAGTGTGTCTTCATAGGATACTCAAAAGAAACTATTGGGTACACCTTCTATCATAGATCCGAAGGT
Organism: Triticum aestivum; assembly: GCF_018294505.1. Classification (NCBI taxonomy): domain Eukaryota; kingdom Viridiplantae; phylum Streptophyta; class Magnoliopsida; order Poales; family Poaceae; genus Triticum; species Triticum aestivum. The sequence goes on from NC_057803.1 coordinate 357,875,863, forward strand.
AAGATGTTCATTGCTAAGAGTGGATCCTTTCTAGAGAAGGAGTTTCTCTCGAAAGAAGTGAGTGGGAGGAAATTAGAACTTGATGAGGTAATTGTACCTACTCCCTTATTGCAAAGTAGTTCATCACAGAAATCAATTCCAGTGATTCCTACACCAATTAGTGAGGAAGCTAATGATGATGATCATGAAAACTTCTGATCAAGTTACTACCAACCTCGTAGGTCAACTAGAGTAAGATCTGCACCAGAATGGTACAGTAATACTGTTTTGGAGGTCATGTTACTTGACCATGACGAACCTACGAACTATGAGGAAATGATGATGAGCCCAGTTTCCACAAAATGGATTGAGGCCATGAAATCTGAGATAGAATCCATGTATGAGAACAAAGTGTGGACTTTGGTGGACTTGCCCATTGATCGGCAAGCCATTGAGAATAAATGTATATTCTAGAGGAAGACGGACGCTGATAGTAGTGTTACTATCTACAAAGCTCGAATTGTTGAAAAAAGTTTTTGACAAGTTCAAGGTGTTGACTACGATGAGATTTTCTCACTCGTAGCGATGCTTAAGTCTGCCGAATCGTGTTAGCAATTGCCACATTTTATGAAATCTGGAAAATAGATGTCGAAACTGCATTCCTTAATGGATTTCTTAAAGAAGAGTTGTATATGATACAATAAGAAGGTTTTGTCAATCCTAAAGGTGCTAACAAAGTGTGCAAGCTCCAGCGATCCATCTATGGACTGGTGCAAACATCTCGGAGTTGGAATATATGCTTTGATGAGTTGATCAAAGCATATAGTTTTATATAGACTTGCGATGAAGCCTGTATTTACAAGAAAGTGAGTGGGAGCACTACAACATTTCTGATAAGTATATGTGAATGACATATTGTTGATCGGAAATAATGTAGAATTTTCTGGAAATCATAAAGGAGTGTTTTGAAAGGAGTTTTTCAAAAAGGGACCTTGGTGAAGCTGCTTACATATTGAGCATCAAGATCTATAGAGATAGATCAAGATGCTTGATAAATTTTTTCAATGAGTACATACCTTGACAAGTTTTTGAAGTAGTTCAAAATGGAACAGTCAAAGAAGGAGTTCTTGCCTATGTTGCAAGGTGTGAAGTTGAGTAAAGACACAAAACCCGACCACGACAGAAAATAGAAAGAGAGTGAAAAGTCAGTCCCTATGCCTCGGTCATAGGTTTTATAAAGTATGTTATGCTGTGTACCAGACCTATTGTGTACCTCACCATGAGTTTGGCAAGAGGCTAAAATAGTGATACAGGAGTGGATCACTGAACAGTGGTCAAAATTATCCTTAGTGGAATAAGGAAACGTTTCTCGGTTATGGAGGTGACAAAGAGTTCGTCGTAAAGAGTTACGTCGATGCAAGCTTTGACACCGATCTAGATGACTCTAAGTCTCGATCTAGATACATATTGAAAGTGGGAGCGATTAACTAGAGTAGCTCCGTGCAGAGCATTGTAGACATAGAAAAATTGCAAAATACATACGGCTCTAACTGTGGTAGACCCCTTGACTACACTTCTCTCACAAGCAAAACATGATCACTCTTTGGGTGTTAATCACATAGCGATGTGAACTAGATTATTGACTCTAGTAAACCCTTTTTGGTATTAGTCATAAAGACGTGAGCTATTAGTGTTAAATCACATGGCGATGTGAACTAGATTATTGACTCTAGTGCAAGTGGGAGACTGAAGGAAATATGCCCTAGAGGCAACAATAAAGTTGTTATTTATATTTCCTTATATGATGATAAATGTTTATTATTCATGCTAGAATTGTATTAACCGGAAACTTAGTACATGTGTGAATACATAGACAAAACAGAGTGTCCCTAGTATGCCTCTACTTGACTAGCTCATTAATCAAAGATGGTTAAGTTTCCTGACCATAGACATGTGTTGTCATTTGATGAATGGGATCACATCATTAGAGAATGATGCGATGGACAAGACCCATCCGTTAGCTTAGCATAAATGATCATTTAGTTTTATTGCTATTGCTTTCATCATGACTTATACATGTTCCTCTGACTATGAGATTATGAAACTCTCGAATACCGGAACACCTTGTGTGCTATCAAACGTCATAACGCAACTAGGTGATTGTAAAGATGATCTACAGGTGTCTTCAATGGTGTTTGTTGAGTTGACATAGATCAAGATTAGGATTTGTCACTCCGTGTATCGGAGAGGTATCTCTGGGCCCTCTCGGTAATGCACATCGCTATGAGCCTTGCAAGCAATGTGACTAATGAGTTAGTTGCAGGGTGATGCATTACGGAATGAGTAAAGAGACTTGCCGGTAACGAGATTGAACTAGGTATGATGATACGGACGATCAAATCTCGGGCAAGTAACATACCGATGACAAAGGGAACAACGTATGTTGTTATGCGATTTGACCGTTAAAGATCTTCATAGAATATGTAGGAACCAATATGAGCATCCACGTTCCGCTATTTGTTATTGACCGGAGACGAGTCTCGGTCATGTCTACATAGTTCTCAAACCTGTAGGGTCCGCATGCTTAACGTTCAATGACGATCGATATTATGAGTTTATGTGTTTTGATGTACCAAAGGTAGTTCGGAGTCCCGGATGTGATCACAGACATGACAAGGAGTCTCGAAATGGTCGAGACATGAAGATTGATATATTGGAAGGTTATGTTTGAACATCAGAATGGTTTCAGATGAGTTCGGGCATATACTGGAGTACCGGGGGATTACCGGAACCCCCCGGGGGCTTAATGGGCCTACATGGTCTTTAGTGGAAGAGAGAGGATGTCGTGGTTCTAAGCCTGACAGTAGAGTGGGGGGTAGGGATGAAGAGGCAAGGTCCTAGCTATGGAGAGGTTGTAAGCACAAAGGATGTACGAGTTCAGGCCCTTCTCGGAAGAAGTAACAGCCCTACGTCTCGGAGCCCGGAGGCGGTCGAGTGGATTATGAATGTATGGATTACAAGGTGCCGAACCCTTCTGCCTGTGGAGGGGGGTGGCTTATATAGAGTGCGCCAGGACCCCAGCCAGCCCACGTAGGAGAGGGTTTAAGGTGAGTTAAGTCTGGGGCGTTACTGGTAACGCCCCACATAAAGTGCCTTTACTATCATAAAGTCTACTTAATTACAGGCCGTTGCGGTGCAGAGTGCCTCTTGACCTCCTGGTGGTCGAGTGAGTCTTCGTGGTCGAGTCCTTCAGGCCAGTCGAGTGAATCCTCGTTGGTCGACTGGAAGGCGACCTCTTCTAGGGATGTCCTAGGGTAAGTTACTTGGAACAGGTCCATGACCCTACCCTAGGTACATAACCCCATCATTAGCCCCCGAATGGATTGAGGCTTCGAGTGAAGAAGGAGTTGATGTCGTTTCCGATTAACCTTTGCGCTCTAGTTGTGCGCTGTTCTGGATCAAAGAATCTCTTCGTTGACAGGGAGCAATTTGTCTTCGGTCGACTCGATCCATTCTATTTTTGCGTCGAGTGATCTTTCGAGCTTCGACGATCTCCGAGCGACGGATCGCCGGAAACACCGCGTCTGACAGACTGATTTGTTGCTCGCGGATTCCGCAGGGTGCGAAATTTGGGGGCGCGCGCGAAGCGGGGCAGACCGCGGTGTTCGGATGGGACGGGGCATAGACGCCTCGATCTCCGCGCCGCCTTTTTCGCCACGTATCCAGTCCCCATAACTGCTCCCAGATATGATTAGATCGACCGGGCCCACATGTCAGTCACTCGGAAGGGACCTTATAAATGTGCCCGGCGAGGATTTCTGCGCTGCGCCTCAGCATTCTCCCTTTCTCCCTCTGCTTCCTTCCTCCCTGCTCAGCGCGCTCGCTCTCGCCCCCGCACCACTTCCCTTCGTGCATCTCACCGGCGACCATGGCCAAGGAGAAGACGGCGGCGCTGGAGCGTGCCAAGAAGGCGTCGGCATCGGAGAAGGCGAAGGGGAGATCCACCAGCCGCAGAGGGTCCTCGTCCAGATCCCGCCTGCCGAAAGGCTGGGTCCAAGGAGACTGGATCCAGTCGACCATCACGGAGAAGGACCTCCTCGACATGGCCAACGAGGGCTTGATCCCTCACGGAGCTGCGAGGTTGCCGGGGAAGGAGTGGCAGCCACAGCCAGAAGAGGGTGAGTGTGTGCTTCTGGCCACTCATGTTGATCGTGGGTTTTCCTTGCCGCCAAGCATTTTCTTCCGTGGCTTCTTGAATTTCTTTGGAGCGCAGCTCCACCACTTTACCCCAAACTCCATTGCCTATCTTGCTGCATTCGTGTCCATGTGTGAGGGTTTCTTGGGCTGCCGACCGCACTGGGGTTTGTTCAAACGTATCTTCACGTGTCGCTCTCAGACCGTGAAGAAGGCTAGCCCAGGTGATGAGAAGACCCGAGTCGTCCAAATGTGTGGGGGCCTGGGGATTCAGGTGAGGAATAATAGCACCTTCCCGCCCATGAGCTTTCCCGAGTCCGTCAGAGGCTGGCAGTCGACTTGGTTCTACTGCCAGGTCCAGTCGACGCCAGGGCAGTCGAGTGGACTCCCTCCGTTTACCATGGACCGAGTGAACAAGCCCTCCCCTCTGAAGCTGATTCCGGAGGAGAAAGCCGACATGAAGATGTTGATGGAGCGCGTGGTGCAGTTGGTTCGGGAGGGGGTGACGGGCATGGATCTTCTGGAGGTCTTCCTCAGGCGTCGCATCCAACCCCTTCAATTCCGGAGCCACTGCATGTGGTTGTACTGCGGGCCCGAAGACGAGACTAGAGTCCATCCAGAAGAAGTCGACGATGTCACTCTGGAAAGATGGATGGTAGCCGTTACCGGAAACAGGGACAACCCGCGCGGAGCCAGAAGGATTCCTCCACTCGACCACAACAGCAACCCAAACAAGGTACACTTGCTCTGCCCTCCACTGAGTCCTTGTCGTATTCATTTCTGTTAACCCTGCCGACTGGTCGACTGATCCTTGTTTGGGCATCTGCTAGGCCCTCACCGAGCTGTACTCGATGCCCAATGGGGCACAAGCCTCGACTGAGGAAGGCGAGGCGAGCGGGGGCGAGGCGAGCGGGGGCGAGGCGAGCGGGGGCGAGAGCCAGGAAGAGGAGGAGTGGGATTCGGATGCTGCAGGGGATGATGACGACGATGATGATGATGAAGGTGATGAAGATGACATCGAGGACGAGGAAGAAGAGGAGGAGGAGGTCGTTCCACCGCACTCAGAAAGGCGGTCGAAGCTTGTCCACGACCCTTCGACCGAACGTGGTAAGGGGGTTGCGACCGCCACTCAGTCGACCAAGCGCCCTCGGACCACCTCTCCGGCGCCGACTGAAAAGGCGCCGAAGCAGCCCAGGGCGGCCTCATCGAAGCCGACCAAGCTCCTGCCGAAGATGAAGGTGTCCATCCCCACCATATCAGGGTAATTGTGTTGCTCATATTCTCTTATTCTGTGTGAACTTTATCTCTGGTCGACGCTGAGGTTAGTCGACTGATCCTTTGGAATTGCAGTGCTGCTACTTCTGAGACCTCGGCCCGGGCCGATGACCACGAGATGGAGGATGCAGCAACTTCGAATCCAGGTACTGTGTACTTAATACCATTCTTAGTCGACTGACTCGCGATCTCTGATCCTGATCCTTCTCCGCAGCTCCACCCAACACTGTTATCGATCTTCCTGATGATGATGAGGATGAAGAGCCGCTGAAGCACAGGAGGAGTCGGAAAGCGTCCTCCAGTAAGGTGCCTCAGGATGTGCCGGCGCCTAAAATTCTGACTGTGGAGGAAGAGAACACCACTCGACACACGGTGTCCTTCGCGAATCCACTGACGAGTGTTCAGCAGCCTTCCCTCTTCACGACGCACCACGTCCCGGAGGACCAAGCTGGTGCAGCGAAGGAGGCAATACGCCAGGCGGGACTCATGATGGAGCGGCTGAAGACCATCCGGGATGCGAGCCAGGCAGCTTATGACGCCAGCTCTGCCCTCCAAAGCAATGTCCAGGTCAGTCGACTGCTGTTTGTTCTGTTGGATATGCTACCAGAAACTTTTCTTTTCCGGGATTTATATTAGTCACCCACTGGGTGTGTCGAATAAACTCCGTGTTAGCGGGGGCACGCTGAGTGCACCCGCTGGGTGTAGTCCCCAAGGCTAAGGTCGACTGCTGGCAGTCGGCCTTAGGCTTTATGATGTCAATCTTTCTGTCAGTCGATCGGTCGACTGGATTTCACAAACCAGTGGGGGCACGCTGAGTGCACCCACTGGGTGTAGTCCCCAAGGCTAAGGTTGACTGCTGGCAGTCGGCCTTAGGCTTTTATAATGTAAGTCTTTCTAACAGTCGACTGGTCGACTGGATTTCACAAACCGGTGGGGGCACGCTGAGTGCACCCACTGGGTGTAGTCCCCGAGACTGTGGTCGACTGCTTGCAGTTGATCACAGTCTTAGAGAATGCATCTCGCACACTTTTTTTTTTGAGGTCGACTGGTCGACTTTGTCTTCAACAGGATTAGTGGGGGCACGCTGAATGCACCCACTGGGTGTAGTCCCCGAGACTACGGTCGAATGCTTGTGTTCGGCTGTAGTCTTAGAAACGTGTGTTTTTCCCTTTTTCACTCGGAAGTGAATTACACTTGACGTTTAGTCGATTGGTTCTTCGCAGAACTCCTGTGATCTTGTGGCTCGCTACTCAGAGCTGGAACAAAAACATACTCAAGTCGAGCTGAGCTTGAAGCTGGTTCAGGAGAAGCTGACAAAGGCAAAGGAGGAGACCGAAGGTATGTTTGGTGAGACCCTGACGACTGCTTTTTCCCTTGCTTGTTTCAGCATCTGATCTTGCTGTGACTTGCAGGTAAGGTAAGGGAGGCCCAGCAGAAGAAAGACCTTGAGCTAGCTGAGAAGATCAAGCTTGCTGACGAGAAGTTGGCTTCAGTCACCAAGCTCGAACAAGACAATACTAATCTGAAAACTGCTCTTGGGATTGCCAACAAGGAGGTCAGTCGACTGAGAACTGACAAAGCTGCCCTGACCGACCAAGTCAGCAAATTGACTGAGAAGAAAACTGAACTGGAAGCCTTCCTGAGTGGCCTTGCCAAGAAGCTGTTTCTTATGCTTGAAGGTAAATCTTCATGTTTGGCAAATATTTCCAATTGTGGCCTTTTCCATTCGACTATCTCCTTGACTTAGTGATCACCCTTGCAGAATTTTGTCAAAACTTTGAAGAAGAAACCAGCCGACTGGAGCCAAACCTTGACCCCGTCAATTCTCCGGTGAACGACGAAGTTGCCATGGATGTCTTCCGACTGGAGTCTCGTGTTGCAGCTGTCGTGGACTATCTCGCAAGGTTGAAGGCCGCCACTTCTCGCATCGACTCGACGCTCTGGACTGAGGAGACACTTCAGAATGACCTTGAGTCGCTGATGGCCCGCTTGAACACGATCCCTGGTCGAGTGCAAGAGTGGAAGAAGTCCTCGGCTCGGTGTGGTGCAGATGTCGCTCTGTGTCTGGCCCGAGTCCACTGCAAAGATGCACGAGAGGAGAAGCTGGCGGCCCTTCGGGTGGCCAATACCAAGAAGCACGACTTCAGGTCTTTTATGGAGACTTTCCTTGCAGCTGCCACTCGGATCGCCGACGGAATTGACCTTGATGAATTTGTTGCACCTTCCAGCCCTCCACAGGAGGGGTAAAAAACTTCTTCTGGCTCGACTCTTTAAATTTGCCTCGGTATGCCGAGTGGAATTGTAACCGACAAACTTTAACAGGCTTGACGCCTGAGCACTTTCGGTTCCTTTAGATATCGATTCAAACTTGAATTTGGCGCTTGAATATGATTGCCTTCGGCTCAAAATGTCTTATGCAGGTTCAAAGCAAGGTGCCTGTGCTTAGGCGAGCGCTTGGACTGCAGCTAAGCCTCCGAGTGAGAGGGTCGCTCTTCACTCGGTAAGATTTTTGTAACTTAGGCGAGTGCTTGGACTGCAGCTAAGCCCCCGAGTGTAAGGCTGGCTTACCACTCGGTAGGATTTTTATAACTTAGGCGAGCACGAGGTCGCAGCTAAGCCTCTGAGTGGAAGGCTGGCTTACCACTCGGTAGGATTTTGATAACTTAGGCGAGCACGAGGCTGCAGCTAAGCCTCCGAGTGGAAGGCTGGCTTACCACTCGGTAGGATTTTGATAACTTAGGCGAGCACGAGGCTGCAGCTAAGCCTCCGAGTGAGAGGATCGCTCTTCACTCGGTAGGATTTTCACAACTTAGGCGAGTGCTTGGACTGCAGCTAAGCCCCCGAGTGAGAGGGTTGCTCTTCACTCGGTAGGATTTTTATAACTTAGGCGAGCACGAGGTCGCAGCTAAGCCTCCGAGTGAGAGGATCGCTCTTCACTCGGTAGGATTTTCACAACTTAGGCGAGTGCTTGGACTGCAGCTAAGCCCCCGAGTGAGAGGGTTGCTCTTCACTCGGTAGGATTTTCACAACTTAGGCGAGTGCTTGGACTGCAGCTAAGCCCCCGAGTGAGAGGGTTGCTCTTCACTCGGTAGGATTTTTATAACTTAGGCGAGCACGAGGCCGCAGCTAAGCCTCCGAGTGGAAGGCTGGCTTACCACTCGGTAGGATTTTCACAACTTAGGCGAGTGCTTGGACTGCAGCTAAGCCCCCGAGTGGAAGGCTGGCTTACCACTCGGTAGGATTTTGATAAACTTAGGCGAAACGGATTCGCAGCTAAGCCTCCGAGTGAGAGTCTGGCTCACC